>NW_017306404.1:373242-410245 GCF_000935625.1 Nanorana parkeri | reverse complement strand
GGCCAATAGAAAACAGTTGGGCGGAGCTAGCAGTAACAGCTAGCTCCGCCCAACTGTTTTCTATTGGCCGGGTGGTTCTGCTGCCGTCAGAAAAAAAAACACCAATCGTTTTAATTTTTTCTACTTTTGTAACTGTTTTTCTATTCTGCTCAGTACCACAGAGGTATCTTATCGTAATGACAGATCAGCGTCCCTGGTTACCAAGTAACTAGGGGACGTTGTTCTGTCATTGCGATGAGAGCTTAGCAGAGCCGGCTTTGATATCACCGCCAGCTCCGACAAGCTCTCATTGTAATGACAGCTGGTCCCAGCCAATATAAAGCAGTTGGGTGGAGGTAGCTGTCACTGCTAGCTCCGCCCAATCGTTTTTCTACCTTTTTTTTACAGTTTTTTTTTTTACAGTTTTGATACCAATATCAAAGCCGGCTCCACTAAGTTCTTATCGTAATGACAGATCAGCGTCCCTGGTTACCCAGTAACTAGGGGACGTTGTTCTGTCATTACGATGAGAGCTTAGCAGAGCCGGCTTTGATATCACCCCCGGCTCCGACAAGCTCTCATGGCAGTTCAGCGTCCCCTGGTTACCTAGTGACCAGGGGACGCTGAACTGTCATTACACACTGCGAACTCGGCAGAGCCGCCGCGATATCACGGCGTCTCCGCCGGGTTCTCAGTGTACTGACAGATCAGCGTCCCTGGTTACGTTGTAACCAGGGACGCTGATCTGTCTCTGCATGCAAGTGGCTGGAGCCAGTCGTGAGATGACGGCTGGCTCCGCCCAGCTGTCAATAGCAGGCAAGCCTCGGCTTTCACCTGGACGAATTGCGGTAATTGACCGCACGTATTTTCGTCTGCGCACGTGCAGTGTAAATCGTACAAATGTTGACGAACGGAAACGCCACCAACCTTGCGAAAATCCTACGTTCAACCAAAGTTTTCTAACCTGCTGGTTAGTCAAAAGTCGATCGATTGTACAGTATTTGCGGGGCGCATTGCTATTTTTCTCTTTTCTTGTTATAGTCTAGGTGCCTGGCTGTGTCCTAGGTGTTTTAGGAACCTAGAAATTTCCCTGGCTAAAAGAAAATACAAGCTCCATGTAGACAGTGTCCTTAGTGGAACTTAAAGTGACATTAAACCCTCAGATTTTTTAAAATAAACCAATACTGTAATGTGTACTGTAATCCATGGTTGTTTCCCTTCTCTTTGCTGCTCTTCCTTTTAAATCCTCATGTCTTCTCATGCTGGGGGAGAACTTCCCTTTGCAGCTGACTGCCTCTTCCTGTAGTGCTGGCTCAGGTTGCAAACCTACACACAGACACCATGTATCCATTTCAGAGACAAGGCAAAACAGAAGTTCTGCCCAGCATGAGAAGAGATACAGATTTAAAAGGAAGAGCAGCAAAGAGAAGGGAAACAACCAAGGATTTCAGTAAGGCGCACATTACAGTATTGTTTTATGTTAAAAAATCTGAGGGTTTAATGTCACTTTAACTGCAATTCATGGAATTTGCTACCACTGCATATTCATAAGCTTCTGCCAGGGGCTCCGGTTTCCAAAAACATACTGTTGGTGGTTAATTTCCATATGCTAAAATATGGTGCTGGAATTTATTTTATTTTCATGCTTGTGGGACTGTGTCATGGAAACTGGGCTTTACTTGAGGAGAGAACGTTGTGAACAGTAACTGATACACTTAACCCTCCTCTTAAAATGCTAGTTGCTTGGCTATTTCCGGCTTCAATACTTTTTGATTCGCAGACCTGGAACATGCACAGAGTAAGTTAAAGTCATATTCTATTTGCAAAAAATTAATAACTGACAACAGTTTGCAAAAAGAAAGAAGGTACATGTATTAGTTATTTGCATTGGGGCCTGCCAAGCATTGCAACTGCTATTCGTGGATCCCGGGTGCAATGCTCAGACTCCTGTAGACTGTTCCTCCAGTCTCAGGTCTGTACTGAAGTATGGACCTTCAGTTACAGGGCTGGAAATAGTTATTAATGGATTACTAGGTTTTGCTGTACTCCATTGAAAGCTATAAGTTCCTCTGGTGCATTATCAAATGGGACCTGAAGTTTGTCCATTTACAGATCCTGTGAATGGATGTGTGAATGAAGGATGTGGCCAAGCGGATGGAGCCATGAACACCCACGCCAAATTCAATAATATGCAGGGAGAAGCACCCCATGATTCAGGTAAGGGGCAAGTTGGGGGAGCAGCTTGAGGATGGGGTCTGGTTACTTTTTGCTTTCACACAACAGGAAGAAAGAGAAGCCTTTTCAAAGTGAATGGTAATCCCTTTGGTGACAGTTGTTACCAAAGCAGGTCGTTAGATTTCACGGTTTTCACTCCATTCCTGTTTCTGCGGAAAATTTAACTTTTTGTATTTCTTTTTACTTTCTTTTCCTGCAGCAATGGTTACCAGGACAAATAGAGAAGGTAAATCTCCCCACCCCTCAGACAGAAATAAAAACCTGTCAGTGGTGACACTTCCCCAATGTATCCAAAACTAAAAAAAGTTTTGGCTTTACATTCACTTCAGTTGTCACCACAGCCATCTAAAATTTGCTCAGTACTGAATGGACAGCAATTATCTAGGAAAACAAAGTGTGGTCATGTGATAACCAGATTTGCATGCAGTTATCACACAATCTCCCCTAATGTGGTCAGTGCTCTCCATATGTATGTCCTGGCTCCCATGCACTGTCAGACATAATGACAAGTGAGCCCTCTGGTGGCTGAAATTCTGTATATGAACTGCTGTGAAAAAAATATGACACAATAAGAAGGTGAAAATATTTTCACTGAGCGCATTGATGGAATATTACACATCATAGTTTGATACATAAAATGTATATTATTTACAACATTCTTTTTACACACCTTTTTTTATTCTGTGCTATTTTAAATCCATCTATCGTCGTTTTTTTGCATTTTTTCCCCCTTTCCTATAATAAAAAATATTGTATGCATTATCCTAATAACACAGTTCATTGAAAAAAGAATTTGTTACTCTGTGTCTTTTCTGCCCTGCATAAAACTAACAGCTACTTGTTGACTCAGAAGGAAGATTACAGAGGATCCGGCTAATGTATTCTTAAATCACATAGAGAACAATTCAATATTATTTGTCTGTACAACTTTGATATCGTCTTAGTCTGACATAATTCCAATTTCTGTCATTCCTTTTCATCTCAGTTCATAGATGTATCTTGACTCCCTGAACGGCGTACTTTAAAGGCTTTGTCATAACCGTTCTACTGTACAGCATGATAAGAGTTCTGCCTGCACAGGCAGGGTAATGTATTCTCTTTGAAACTGCTTGGTTTCTCTCTATAAATGGCAAATGTAATAGTAAAGATGGACAAAATTCCTGTGCCCATCTTCTACGGACAAAACACATGGGTTGCCGGTTGTCTAGCTTTTATTTCTGGGATATACAAATTATTTTATGATTTATATGTTATTTTGTCTAGAATAGATGAAAACATAATGCATTGTATATTTAATATAGCATCTTTATATAAAAATCCTCTTTCCTTTTGCAGCTTACTTTTTTCTAAGAAGACTATTTATCACTTAAACCTGTGAATCATGGTTGAAAGATGTGCATATCTTACGTAAAATACAAATGTATGTTTTTTTGTTTTGCATTTTAGAACTATTTGACTGACAATATGAACACGTGTCTTAATTCTGTTACTGATCACACCATATATTTTTTAGGAGAGTGGCTCAGATTTCACTTTATTGTGGTCAGACCAGTTAACAGTTAAACCTTTATCTCCTTTTGCTAAAAATCACATCAGCGTTCAGCTCTACATGCTGAAATGAAATGATCTTACTTTCATAAATGAAATAAACAAATTGTGCTTTTACTTACAATAACTGTTTTTCTGCTTCCTGGCTGAGCGAGGAACTGGTGATGTAGCCATGGCCTCACAGATGTATCCCGGGAAGACAACATCATCAGTGCCTCCCTAGGAAATCTCATCTGTAAAGTGCAAAATCTTCCACGATCTGTGGAAAACTGCATTGATACATGTTCCCGGGAGTAAAGGGAGATGGATTCATCTGCCTTTACGTATATCTGTTCTGAACCTGTTCTAAAATGCTCCAATCTGCAGGGGATCCCAGCTGTTAATCCCAGAAATATCTCTGTTACTGAAAAAATCCTTTAAGGATGGCCATAACTTGGGACATATCTCAGTGAAAACATCTGTTTGTCATTTTAAGACTGCTGCACAAACAGGGACCTGTAGTGATCTTATTCCCATCATGAAAAAGCACTGGAAATTCTCTGCATGGAATAGGGCGTGCATATCTGCCTACAAAGCTCATGATTTTTTTTACCACTTTACTATCAATTAGGCAAATCAAGTAAACTCTAAATGCACTGAAAATATCATTGGTAATAATGTGTCTCAGATGACAAGCTCCGAATACATTAAGTCTAAAGCATTGAAAGTTTAGATTTTTAATTATGCATAAGGTGTATGTGTGTCTGTTATAAATAAGAACTCAATCCACACTGCTCTGCTTCGGTTCAACAGACACATAAAGACCCTCTGTGCTTGCAGGCCTTATCTTATAAAGTGCCAGCCAGAAACACAACAGAATATAGCTTAGACATTAGCCTTCCCCACCAACATTTTCTATGGCTCCGTAGGGTGTCATTCCCTGACAGCAAACCAATTCCAGTTGCTTGCCATGAAGTCATTAAATGTATCTGTGATATCTTGGTCCTTTAGAGCTTTTTTTGTAGCTGGGGGGTGTTTGCTATGTGTTAGGTATTTTGTAAGCTTGGACTTTGCTTACTTATATTCTTGTCTAATTTTTGCCAAGAGCGCTAATTTTTGCACAGCATGTAGTAAAAGTGATGTGAATACATTTTCCTGTATCCTTAACGCATCATATCTGTGACTGCTGCAGAACATACCGAATTACAGCTCATGGACGAAACTGCAGCAGCAAATCTTATTCAGAGACAGGAGCAATTTATCCATCGCTCATGATTCTTTGGAGGGAGAGATACAAAGACAGAATGGAAGAAAGGAACCATTACATGACTAAGTGTAAGGTTTTCAGGGACAAAACTATGACACAATAAATTTACAACAGACATGCTGCACTATATCAGAAAATACATTTATGTGGTAATTGTACATTTGGCCCACACGTTTTGAATGTGATTTAGGGGTTTAATCATCCAAAACCAAATACCAAGGGGTCTATTTATAAACAATTCACAGAGCCATTTGCACTGCAAATCTCTGTGAATGCTCATTCTGTGCAAATAGAGGCAAAAACGATAATTCTTAGTATATTTTCTTTTCATTTGGAAAGTATTAGTTGACAAATACAGCATTATGGCCACAAGGTGGAGCAGAGGAGCATAGGAAATATTCAGTATCTTGATAGTCGGCCCCGTTGTCTGTCAAAATACCTGAACAATTTGATTGGATGCAGGCATTGTTCAGGTGTTTTGAGAGCCAGTGGGGCCAACTATCAATATACTTAAGCTTGGCCCAGTGGGAAATTCCTCGATCCACACAGTTTAGCTTTTTCCATCTGACCATAGAAAATCTGCAGCAATTCTATAGGTGTGTGGCCAGCTTTAGATAATGCAGAATTCAACCAAGCTCTAAATCAGTGGTGGTCAACTCACTTTATATACAGGGCCTCAAGTGTGGTCCCTGATATCACCAAAAGGGCTCACCTAATATACAATGGGGACCCATTTAAACTTCTGCATTGTGGTAAAGTGTGCGTTAACTCACATGTTACTGCAACACACCACAATGCACATTACAGGTATTTAGGTGCTTTTAATTTTGAATGGCATTACAATGCACTAAGGCAATGCACATGCGTTGTAGTGTGCTGCAGCACACCACACACTGCATGTTAACGTGCAAGATATCACGTCGTAGCGCACCACAAAAATGCAAATGGGTCCTAAATGTAAGGTTAGGAGAGGACTCCCAGAGACTGCAGACATATAAAAAGGAGATTGTCAGAGACTACAGGCATGCTACAAGAGACTGAAGACATGCTGCAGAGATGGTCAGAAACTGTGAACATGCAAGAGGAGTTGTTGGCGACTTGGGACATACTTCATGAGACAGTTAAAGGCTAGAGACACATTGCATTAGGCTTTAGGTGCACTTTAACTGTTCTTCTAATATTTCCAAACACTTGTCCACTTTCACAAGACCAGATTACAATGTTATGTAAGTTTACTTCATGGTTTATGTACTTTTATAGCCCATTCTGACATGGTGCCTTTGCTTTTACCGCAGTCATTTCTCCACAGTAAAATAAAAGTAGAGGTACATGCAACAGGAATAGTAATGTAAAAAAAAGTAATACTGTGAAAAATGTACATTGTAAAGAAAATACCCCCCCGCCCACACACACACAAATCTGTAAATGAAAGAACATTTATAAAGCAGTGTAAAGTACAACCACAATGTTACAGAAAAATAACTGATCTGACTGCAGAGAACTATAATCTAATTGCCTTTTATATATTACTGTACTTTACACATTGTTTTTTGCATTGACTCACTGAATAGCTCCACAAGAGTTTCAAAGGACCCAAACCACAGCCAACACAATCAGTAATGTGGATGTAAAGTCTGTATATACATCAATATTTAAGAAATATGTCTCTTCACATATACAGTGTAGGGACCCTGCCTTGTGCATTTGTGCCTCTATTAAATTTTAGAATGTACTACTGCTGGGCTATGGGGAGATGATAAAGGTTTAGAAGCACCTTTCCAGAACTCTGTCTGCCCTGGACCTTTTGCCTGGAAGGAGGCCTGTATGAAAAACTGCTGTCAGGGCTTGGTCCTAGCATGAGCCATGTGCTGAGGGCCCTAGATATTAGAGTTAGGCAAACAGTAGTAGATTTTTTTCATTCACCTTTGGGGGCTGAATGAAATAAAAATATCAGAATTTACCCCCACCCCAGCCAGGCCATTGTGTTCTGATATTGGTAGGAGTACTGTAGTCAGAATATTCAAACAGTGACTGCAGATATTTGACCAAGAATTTTCCACCAGGCTGCTTCAATTTTTTAGATTGAAGGATGTTGGTCAGAAGGCTTCTGACAGGGTCATCCAAAGAGCAAATTTCATCTGGTTCATCAAGGTCTGTTCATAATTCGCTCAATGTATGGCTTGTTGAAGTACATGCCTAAAGGGAGCTAGGTTGAACAGATTCAGCAACAATCAAACATTGCGACTTCCTCCAAAGTGTGACATATTTATCTGGCTGTCCTTTGTCCATCAGCATCTACTTTTAGAGGTCCCTCTCAGAGAACCTACTGCTGATACAGTATGTCTCCATTTGCATATCCTGCACCCCTCAACCTACTCTCCAGTATTTGTTTACTGCAATAAATAGTAAAGAGACCTTACAATCTGGAGCCTGATTATTGTCAGTGAGCTGTTGGGTATAGATACAGGGCAAATAGCCACAATACAAGTAGAAGAACCCATAATTACCTGTGGCCAAGTTCCAAGCTGTGTAAATCTTAGATCTGTATTAACAGAAATAGAAATAGTTTGGCAGGAAAAAGAGCTCCCATGTATGCATTTCATCTGTATATTTAGCTGTTTTGCTGTTTTCCAGCTTTAGGTATTGGCACTTTGTCACCTACTAAGGTTCTCTTGACAGCAGTAGTCTGTGGCACAATTTATATGCAAGTAAATCTCAACAGGGCCACTCATTCTTACAGCTTCTCTTTGTACGGAGTCCTGGAAGAAGGGCTGTCCCATGAATAAGGTGTGCACTGCTGCAAGAAAAAAAGTGCTTTTGCCACAAATTAGATATGGTGGGTATTTTTATTTGTCTCTATAAAAGTAAAGTGGACCTTTTGTAAAAAAAATATATTATACCAGTATACTCTACATTGTCTTCTGAGCTTTGCAAAGTCATTGTAATGTATAAAAATTACTTATGTCATGGCATTATAATCTTAACTCGGATCAACATTTAGTAAATGTCACACTGTTATGGCGGCCCAGTTATAGCAAAAGTCATTGTTTACATGCCATGAAATTTGTGATCCTTTCCTCTTTAGCAGCTCCCATTCTTACAGCTTCTCTTTGTACGGAGTCCTGGAAGAAAGACTGTCCTATGAATAAGGTGTGCACTGTTTCTTAGTGCTTTTGCCACACATCAGATATGGTGTATATTTTATTTGTCCCTATAAAAGTAAAGTGCACCTTTTGTAAAAAAAAACAAAAACCCATATTATACCAGTATAATCTACATTGTTCTCTGAGCTTTGCAAAGTAATTGTAACGTATAAAAATTACTTATGTCATGGCATTATAATCTTAACTCGGTTCAACATTTAGGGGCCTATTCACAAGCTGCCGTAGGCAGCCGAGTGAATGACCGACCTGAAGCGATGACAGACGCTGTTCGTCTATTCACTTCAGGCTGGTACGGCTGATTTCAGCCGTATATCGGCTGAAATCAGCCGTACATCGGGTGGCTTTGCGTGGCTTTGGGTCGGCCGAACATGCTCAGCATGTTCGGGCGACCCGAAGTGCAGAAGGAGCTCGACTCAGCCGATCCAACATCTGGATCGGCTAAGCCGAACCTCCGGCAGGCTACTCGCTGCTGTTCGGTCTATTCTTATAGATGCCGAACAGCAGTGAGTGAATGCTGTTCTACTCGGTCCCTCGGTGGGACTGAGCAAAACAGAAAAATAGTTTAAAAAGTACAAAAAAATAAGTAGAAAACGATTGTGCGGTTCTGCTGCCATCAACAAAAAAAAGAAAAAAAAACATTTTCGCCATAGGAATGCATTGCTAGATTCCTATTGGCTATTTCAGCTTGCAATAGCCAATAGCAAAACTAGCTATTGCACCTGCCCTCTGCTGCTGTCAATCACTAGTGGGGACCTAATGGAGAACTGCAGCAGTGGGCGGGTGCTATAGCTGGTTTGCTATTGGCTATTGCAAATTGAAATAGCCAATAGGAATCTAGCAAGGCATTCCTATGGTGAACATTTTTTTTTTAAATTCTGACGCCAGCCAACGGCACCGTGTGTGAATAAAAAAGAAAAATCAGTGTTTCTCTCCTGGGCGACCGGGAGCGGGAGACTCCCGGAGCGCCCACGAGAGTTAGGCTGTCTGGAGATCAGTGTCCCTGGTTAGCTGGTAACCAGGGACGCTGATCTCCCTGCAAGTGGCCGGAGCCAGCCATAACATCAAGGCTGGCTCCGCCCAGCTGTCAGAAGCAGGCTGTCGGCCGGCCAATGGCCAGCCGCTCGGCCAGCTTCGGCTTTCACCTCGCATATGCTTCGGCTCGACTTTGGGAGTTGTACGGGCTTTAGTGAATAGCCTGAACAACAGCCCTTCGGTTCTACTGAACCGAAGGGGTCCTGGGGCCGAAGCTAGCCCAAGGATCAGCCGAAGCTACGGCTAGATCCTTCGGCTGCTTCGTGAATAGACCCCTTAGTAAATGTCACACTGTTATGGCGGCCCAGTTATAGCCAAAGTCATTGTTTGCATGTCATGAAATTTGTGACATTTGTGATCCTTTCCTCTTTAGCATAGATCTTTGTCTAAATTCTTGTGAGTATCTTGAGGCAGAAAGGACACAAGAAATACCAAGCAGTATTTAAATATGGCAGCTCCATAAAACGTGAGGAAAGCAAAGTATGTATGAAGGCAGACAGGGGCACTAGCAACTCCAGTATGCAATTACACTGCCTGGTCAAATAAAAGTCACACATTCTAATATTTCATTGGACCACCTTTATCTTTGATTTATAGAAGAGTATACACTGTGTAAAATCTTCTACAGAACACTGCAAAGATTTTCAATGGGGTAAAGGTGTGGACTCTGTGGTGGCCAATCCATGTGTGAAAATGATGTCTCATGATCCCTGAAACACTCAACACAATTCTAGCCCGACAAATCCTGGCATTGTCATCTTGAAATATGCCCATTGTGCCATAACGGAAGAAAACATCTATTGTTGATTAAGCAATGAGAAGCTACTTACTGCATCAGTTAGGGTTAAATAACGTGCTGCCGGGAGGCCGATTGGCAGGATGATCAGGTGATCGGGTGACGAGGGGGGCGTGTCCGGAACCTAATGGCGGCCGAGCGTGTCTAATGTGAGCAGCAGCACGCCACCCGCCCGCTTACAGCCCGTACATACCGGCTTCCAGACGACTCACAGACGATCTTCGGCGGATGTTCAGCGGCTGTCCGGCGGCTTCCATCTGTAGAGATGAACCGGAAGAAGATCGGGAAGCAGGGCGCGCCGAAAGTTCCAACGATGAGTCCGTTGCAGCGCTATATGATGGCTACGGGCAGAATACAGGGAACTGCGGCTCGTACAAGTCTTTCCCCCGGGCAATCACCACGCCAGAAATCAATGGACTCTTCAGCTTTCGGACAGGAACAGGGGGGTGAGTTAGAACACTCTATATTGTTACCTATAGAAGAGATGGTAAAAACTCTCCCTACAAAAAATGAACTGTCCGATATGTTTGCTCACCTGGAACAATCATTGAAAGTTGATATTGAATCCATAAAAGGTGAGATGAAACAATTATTAAACAGAGTGGAAGAAGGGGAGATAAGGCTGGACTCTCATTCGGAGGCAATTAGGGCTATTCAGGCGCAGATGTACTCTATAACTAAGGCCCAAAGGGATACCTCTTATCGCCTAGAAGACCAGGAAAACAGGGGCCACAGGAATAATATGAGGATTCGGGGCCTGCCTGAGGCTGTAATTGACACGGAATTAATAGAGACATTAAGGAATATGTTTAATAAAGTAATGGGACAGATACCAAATACCCCAATCAAGTTTGACCTTGTATATCGGGTACCCCGTCCACGCAGTATGGCAACCGAGGTCCCACGGGATGTAATATGCCGTTTCCATCACCACATAGAAAAAGAGAATATAATGCGGAAACTAAGGACGCAACCACCGATGGAACTTGATGGAATACGGATACAGATTTTCCCGGATTTGGCCCGAGAAACTCTTGCACGCCGTAGGGCAATGCATCCACTTTTGGAAACTCTCCACGCCGCAAGCATGCCATATAGATGGGGATTCCCGTCATGCCTAATAGCACGTAAAAATGGGAGGACAGTAGTACTCCGGGTTCCGGAAGAACTTCAGCATTTTTGCGAAAGCCTATCTATCACTGTCCCCCAATTACCGGACTGGCAAGAAGTTCTATAACTAAGGCCCAAAGGGATACCTCTTATCGCCTAGAAGACCAGGAAAACAGGGGCCACAGGAATAATATGAGGATTCGGGGCCTGCCTGAGGCTGTAATTGACACGGAATTAATAGAGACATTAAGGAATATGTTTAATAAAGTAATGGGACAGATACCAAATACCCCAATCAAGTTTGACCTTATATATCGGGTACCCAGTCCACGCAGTATGGCAACCGAGGTCCCACGGGATGTAATATGCCGTTTCCATCACCACATAGAAAAAGAGAATATAATGCGGAAACTAAGGACGCAACCACCGATGGAACTTGATGGAATACGGATACAGATTTTCCCGGATTTGGCCCGAGAAACTCTTGCACGCCGTAGGGCAATGCATCCACTTTTGGAAACTCTCCACGCCGCAAGCATGCCATATAGATGGGGATTCCCGTCATGCCTAATAGCACGTAAAAATGGGAGGACAGTAGTACTCCGGGTTCCGGAAGAACTTCAGCATTTTTGCGAAAGCCTATCTATCACTGTCCCCCAATTACCGGACTGGCAAGAAGTAATAGCAGACGGGGATCCATTACCGAATAGGGACTGGGTTTTGGCGGGGGATAATTTACAACAGAAAGGTCGACTGAGTGAAAGGTCCCTATCTTCAAACAGGGTTCAGTGAGCACAGACATAGTGAATGTATCACTCTCTTTTTTTCTTTAATTGTCTACTCATAAAGGTCGCCCTGCAACCGATGTAAGAGGCATGGGTCATACGGATTACCACCAATTTACTTGTGGGAAGTGAGGGGTGTAACAGAATAAATGCGGGCAGGGTATACGGGAATGTGGTGGCGTGAACCTCCCTCTTCCCAATCTGAGGAAGGAGGGAGAGACAGAGGGCGGCCAGATAATCTATGCCAAAGTACTAGCAACTAGACTTAGTGAACTAGCTCCCCAGATAATAACAGATGATCAAACGGGATTTATACCTGGTAGGGAAGCAAGGGATAGTACTCAGAGGGCGATTAATTATAATACATCAGGCCTCATTACTCCCAAATCCCATCCTGTTGCTATCTACGGACGCGGAAAAAGCGTTTACGATATTGGAACAAAAGTACTATTCCATCTATGAGAGAGTGGTTTAAAAAAATAGAATATTATCGACTAATGGAGGAAATGACATCAATACGGAGGGATACGTATAAACAATTTGAAAGTACCTGGCAACAATGGACTGAGTTTAAAAAAACCTCGAGATATATAGAGAATATAGGACAGAGGGGCTGTATAGTAATAGAATAGATTGATTATGGGCTGGGATAATTCATAGGGCGAATTTGATGTGCTCTAGAATAAGATTATAATGAAGGAATATCATAGGGTTGCCGGAATCCCCTTATATGGTGGGGTAGTCTTGTTTTTGTATGTGTGTGTTTTTTGTTTGGTCTTTTGTTTTTGTTTTTGTGTGTTTTCCCCTCCCTTTTTCTTTTCTTTATGCTTTGTTTCAAAATTATTAAATTGTAGTTGAAAGTATGAGTATAATTATAAGCATGTAACACAGTGTATGTTAGAACAATGTGCTGTTTATGATTTTTGTAAAAATAATAAAATTAAATATTTAAAAAATAAATAAATAAATAACGTGCTGCCAGGTGAAACATTTGAATCACTGCAGTAACTATCCAATGGAAGGATCTTACCTATTTGCTTAGCTAAATCCAGGTGGTGGTTTTTATTTTGGCCAGGCAATGTATATTTATTTGAAAGAAAAAGTATTGGTAGTGGTATTAATTTATTCCTAATAAAATGTCTTCTTTAAAGCTGAGCTTCAGTAACTAGAAATAAACTGCTAATGCAATAGTGATCCCTGACATTACCACAATCTTTTATCTACTTCATAAATCTTCCAGCAATCCATGTATACAGCCTCCTAAACCATGCACTGCACAGTGCTTCAGGGCAGCAGTTTTTGGTAATGATGACTGGCCATCATTACTCTTTGTCCTTGAGCAGGGTGACTGGTCTTGTCACCACCCCTTGTAGTCCTAGCATGGCAGCGCTTATGTGGGACACCTCACAGAAACCTCCCACCTGATGGATGGTCATTTCTAGAAACTTGAAGAAAAAGCGGCGACATCACAGGCAATGAGTCGTCACTTTTCTGGGCGCCAATATAAGATATTTAAAAAATGCTTAACCATTTTTGCTGATTATAGAAAGAGGAAAGTTAACAGAAAAGACAAGGATTAGTCCAGATTTCAGCTTTAACAAAACTGATTATGAGCTGCAAACAGTTTAAAAGGGACTATTTTACACAAAGAGGTAGGGATTTTTATGGATTTAAGTGTCAGTGAAAAATAAATACTGTTGTATTAAAAAAAAAACCTTTGTATACGTTTCTACAATACATGAACATTTCTCCATGTTTTATCCCTTCAAAGACCTTTCAAGTTTCTAATTTCCTTTTGCAGCTGAGAACACCTTGCCTTTTTTTAGTCTGAAATAACAAGGAATAGTGTCAGCTCAGTTGTTTTTTGCTAAATTACAAATTCCCAAGCCCACTCCTTATCATAGTAAAGAAGAGTTTTGTAGTTCAAGATAAGAACTTGCACTGTATATGCACGCCAACGATGTTCGTGTTAGTGCATCACTTAACCAGTACTGTATTGAAAATAAAAACATTTGAAACTAAAAAAAGATAAGAACTAGGATGGCGAATTAGGCTACTTCAGATAAAACGGAAAGTGTGCACAGGACTGCACTGCATTTCCGGCAGGTATCAACAGGTATTTTTTTGCACTTATTTTACGTATATAACAAAACACCTTCATATCTAGCAGATAAGGGAGTAAATAAGACAAGTCCATTGTTAGAGTTTGCATACACTTAAAGGGAATAACCACCTTGTTGTTGTGCATCCTACTTACCTATTTATAGCACACAGGCAGGCATATGTGGATAGAATTTACAAAGTTTAAGTAATTGTAGAAAGTTATGTAGGTCAGGTCACCTTCCAAATGAATCCTCAACACTGTTTAGAAAGCCTTCAGCTGCAGTACACTGCCCTTTATGAAAAATTGATGTCCCAATAGTCAACATTATAAATGTTAAGATATGCTGGGCATAGCTTAAATAATTTTTTTTATTTAAACAATTATGCATTTTTCAGTCAATCAGTTACAAGGCTCAACAACTGTTTCTGCTTCCCTAATACAGTAACTAGCAAATAGTAAATACTGAAGCCATTCATTTTGTACAATAAAAGAGAGAAATACAAATCTTTAATGAAGGAATCCATTTAGCCAAGTCCCCCTTTGACTTCCTGAGTGAAACAAGTGTAATATAAAAAATTTAGAATATAAATGTTGTATAACGGCATGGGGACTGAATTAATGCACCATACCAATTACTGAACATGGTACAGTGTTCTCCTTATTGCTTTTACAGGCCTGAAATATGACATCAATCTTTAGAATATCAAAGCGTTAACATTATTCTCTAGTGCTAGTAGAGTTAAATAACAGATATTGTTGTTGTTGGGTGAGTCCAATGTATTAAACAACTAAACTAAATCTAAAACTAAATCTAAGTCACCAGCACACCAGTATTTCTTTATCCAAAACAAGTGTCTTTATTGACATACACGAAGCAACATTTCGGAAACCTTGCAGGGTCCCTTCATCAGGAAATTAGGCACAAATACCTGTACATCAACCATAAACCTTCATACCAATGTTATAATACAGAACACCAATTAAATGCTAGTCCCCCCTCCCCTTTGACGTCATAATGACATCATGTTTTCTGCCATTATATTTGCATCAAATTCATTAGTCAAATTAATTAAGTTAATAGTCAGTACCTCTTTAACATATGCAGTCAAAGGTTAATTTAAAGAGGCACCCACTATTTACTCTTGAGATAGACAACCTATATAGGTTTACATCAGTAAACAGGTAAAATGGTCCAGCCTCACTACCTTTTGTCAGTAATCTGGTGATTTGGGAACTCATTTTGCATACCTGTTAGTGATGGAGGAGCTATATTTCCAAATACACCTACTGTAGACTTTCTGTGGTCTTGCACATACAGAAAGCAGGATGTATCAAAATATAATTACTAATTACTAAGGCAGGGATATACATCTCACCTTAGCCAATGCGGGGACCGGTTCATAAAAATAAATTAATTTTGTATTTTCTCAACTGCAGTATAAAAGCTTCAATTATACTTTAGAATGAATAGACTTGAAAATGTTAAGATATATGTGTGCTGTCACAATAGTTGTATAGAATATGACAAATCATAGTCAGAGTTGATATTCATACAAATATGAGATGAGAATTTATATAGTTTATTTTCTTTAAGCCATTTGCTCACTGATATTGTATGGCTACTTCATATACTGCCATCTTGTGGTCATTCTGGGTATTGCACCATGTTTTTCTGTGTTCCCTCCCATCTATGATGTATTTCCCCTTTCTTTATGAGACCAGTTGTTTACTGTCATGGCTGACAGTAACATGACCACATGTTAATCTGCATTGCATGCTTGGAAACATTACTATCTCCGACCTTTAAATACCATCTATTCATTCATCTGCTGTATCCTGTTGCCTGTTGTAACCCTGCTGCATTCAAATAAAGCACCTTCCTGGATGAAAAGGTATTTAGTGAGTTCAGCTATCTGATAAGTGATTATATCTGCTTATACAGGCCAGGCATAGAGGTCTCAGCAAGGGATACATCCGCTAATACAACAATCGGAGTCAGAATAATATGCAAAGCCAAAACTTTAGTTGCTTTCAGCCATGATGACAGTGGTCACCAGGACAAAGAGAAAGAATGGACCTCCCCAGCAGGGACACAAGACAGCACTAAATATCTGACAGAAGTTCTAACCTCTAACCACGCTCTCCAAATCTAAAATAAAACAGTTTTGCTATAAAGTAACACTTACATCAATGGGGGTTAGACCCCCTTCACGCTTCATTGATGGTCTCCGGTAGTAAAACAAATCCCCACCTCCTGCACAGATTATGCTTACCCTGTGTTCCCCAGTGCTCCATCGCTCTGCTACTAGAATAATATATATATTGATGGACTGGAGATCATTCCTCCTGGCATTGGATGCACCGATGAGGAGCCAGGAGCTGAAAAAGTGTTTCAGCACTTGGCTCCTGGACACAGGCTGGATAGCAGGCCCCCGGGATCTACTTTGATTAGGAGCTATGTGATTTCCAGGGATTACCAAGGGGTTGGGACTTGGTCTCAACCTGGGCAAGGATAGGCCATACTTGGCTGTGTTTACAACTGATCTGGATCACAGAAGGAATGTTTTGATGTTTTCCTATGATAAGTGATAAACAGAAATGAATTAAAGGTAAAGGCATCTCCCTTTTCCAACACCAGCGGTATTCACTACTGCCATCACTGAGGTCTACAAATACTGCAGCTAACCTTATTATCTAGCCATGTGTTTTTCTTTTTGTAATTATATATTTATTTGATCCTTTACCTTATACAGGGGTGGACTAATTAATATGGGATTGAGGAGCCAGTCTTTCCAACCCAAGAGCCAGAAGGATTTATTAGGAGCCAGCTTCTTTGACAACAACTAGAGAAAACCTCAAAACTTAGGCACCAGATGTTATTTTTAGGGAGCATTGGGATCTGTAGAGCCCTGATTTTATGGAAATTTTAGAAAAACTAGTACCTTATCTATAAACTACTCTTATATTTGTGTTCTTATATAAACTGCTCAGAAACCTTCTATACCTGCATGCTGCTCTTCTGTCACCTCAGCATATCACAGCAAAGCATCTGAACCATGGGGGTGATGCAGGGGGAGCTTTCACTGTTCTGCTCCTTCATGAACTGTACTATAAGGACACCAGGCTAAAGAACAAAACAGCTTCATAATGTTGTATGGTCTCCCAGAACACAAGATGTTAAAACTTTCCTGCAGTTTGCAGTTGTTTTAAAAATGCATTAAGAAAGAATACAGAAATTATTAAGTAACTCAATCCGCAGTAAGCCTACTACCTTGTTTTTATATCGTGCTGTTGCATAATTTAATAGAAAGACATTAGCTAAATAGGCCAGAGCACTAACTTGTATTTTTAACACACTATAACTTTTCTGCGGAACGCTGGTTTTTATGTAATTATCAACCCCATTGATTGCTTTCTTTGTTTATTAGGAGAACTTTGGCAATAATTTGTCACTAAAGCAGTTAGATAATTGTGGTCTGCTCAAGCACCTAACCAGGTAATAGATCTACTGATTGTTCACTGCCATTAATATATCTGTCTTCTCAAGGCATCTGTGCTGATGCAGGCTGTTTTCATGACCTGTAAATGACAATTTAGTATAAGTATCGTACATAGTAAAATCTTATGCGTTTGCCATCTGTGCGGAAATCAGTGACATCTTATCTACATAACATACTTATATAAACCACATATATTCGGCACATGAAGCACTCCTACACACTTTCAGGGTTGATGGACTCCTAATTAGCTCTGCGTCGCCTTTTCAAAATCTCCTAATTGACTTTACATGTTTCTGGTATATGAGGGACTGTGCGTGTTAAATAACATCATTGTCTAGCATCTGACTCACTTTTGATCAAAATCAGGTTTAGTCATGCATTCTATCCTTGTGGGGAGTACAAGCAGGTAGAGGAGAGCAGGATCATTCCTATTTGCATGATAAGAGCGTTATAAGTGTGTGTTTTCTATGATGTGATCTGACAGCCAAAGCCAAGAACTAGAGTGGAAGGATAATATTAATCTGCTATATGGACAAAAGCTCTACTAGACATACACTTATTAAAAATAACACTTATGTTTTACAATCCCCTCCACAGCACTAATGGCTCAGCTTTTCTGCACAATAAGCTATTTAATATCTTTGTTCTTTTGGAGGAATGATATTATCTCAAATGAATCAGAAAAAACCTATGATGATTTGATTTTTATATGTGCGCAAGTATCGGTATGCGGGAGACAATAACAGTGTTTATTTTTCAATCGAATAATTAAGGAGCAAGATCAAACAGAGCACAAACATGATTAATGCTACATAAACTGAAGTGCTTAACAGCGTAAAGTTAGTGCGCTGTGCAAAAGGCAACACTAAACTTTCTTTTCTGCAAGATTATTTTGGTTTAATGAGCAAAGCGCTGCAGTTGGGTTTTGATCATGCAGTCTCTCTTTTATTTAAACAGGTGTCATCGTTTCTAGGCAAAATAAAATAATGGGATTCTAAAATGAAATACATAAACTTCATCAACACGTTTTGAAATTACATTGCTCTTGACTCTCTTTATAATAGCTCTTTTTTCATATCTAAGCTTCCCTGGCAAACATAATAATGAGGTTTATTTCAGGTTTCTGTACAATTTTCCATTATGTTATTTGCATGCAGAGGAACTATCTGAGCTTACATTAAAAAAAACTTCAAATGGCTTTCCATGAGATCTAAAATGTTATGGAGTGAATGTAAATAAATACCACCTATGGCAATCCCTTAGCCCTCCTAAGAAGAGCTTGGTGCCCATCAGTACAGTAAGAAGCACTGACTGAGAGGGGTAGGGCATACAAGTTCGTATCAGAAAGATAGTGCTTTTATGATTGATGCCCTCTTACCATGGATTAATAATTCAAGCTGTGTTGTCATTTATTATACAATTTGAAAATAAGGCTCAATTTAAGTCTTCAAACATCACCATTCCCTCTACCGTAACATTATTTTTCATAAATCAAGTGAAAAATGGTACGCAAATACAAAGAAGAGTAGTGTCCACCAAGCTCTTCATTGAGGTTTTTCTAGATGTCCATTGGTATTAGGCAGTCTGGGAATAAATAATACTTTCTCCTGTGCTATCCTACTCTTCTAAGCATCTGTTTGAAATTATCAGGAATTTAGCAACCCCAAAATCCAATTGCACACAGAATCATTAGCCATCATTTTCATCCGAAGGATCGGCCAAAGCTACGGCCAGATCCTTCGGCAGCTTCGTGAATAGACCCCATAGTCTGTTCCAACACTGCTTTTATACGGACAGAGGGCTTGTGAGTAGTCAACAAAAGTTAGGACACCTGAAGGGATTGTTAGCATAAACTTTCAAGGCTTAATTTACTTACATTGCAGAACCACTGTGAGATGTTAACCCATTACTACTTCCCAGAAAAAGGCATTTTTGTATAAGGCCCCATTCCCACTGAGCGACACTTACCTCGAGTGGATTTCTGCGCGCCCAGGATAGCGCGACTGTTCGGGCGACGATCGCGCGACCTTCAGCCTTGGGCTGCATGCAAAAAGAGAAAAATCATGCGACATCCGCGGAAAAAAGGGTCCTGCACAAGCGACGCGCGACGAGCAACAATACAAAACAAAAAGAATCCCCTGCACACCTGCCAGCTGGCCTGCAACAAAACAAATTACCCTATCTAACAGTATACGTTAAAACCTCTGATTTTAACGTATACTGTTAGACAGGGTAATTTGTTTTGTTGCAGGCCAGCTGGCAGGTGTGCTGGGGATTCTTTTTGTTGTGTATTGTTGTTTTCCTTCCCATGTACACCCTGCTACAAAAGCTGGTTATAAATGTATGCGTTTTTCTAGCGACCAGCAACAGGCGACATGGAGCTGTAGAATAGAACAGCTCCATTGAAAATCATTGGACGGCGACTTCTCGCGATATCGTGCAGCAAATATGATTAAACGCTCAGTGTGAATGGGCACTAACTCTGAAATTTACATTATTATTCAATGGACTTAAACAGCTTACATTTCACTAAAAACTGTAAAAATGGGTGTGTTTTAGAACTTTTGACCGATAGTGTGTATATAGTAGTATTCAGATACTGATAAAACCCCTTAAAGAGAGCCTCGACTCAAATATACAGAATGTTATTGAAGAATATATTCTTCAATAATCTTGGGTACATATTATATCAAATCTATAATATATGGTAGAGAGCATTCCTAGTCTATTTTCAGGTCCCATTATATCTATGAATTAATTAAACCAAATGGGTGGGAAAACAGTTGTACAGCATAAGAATGAATGCCAAAAATTATAGTAAGTGTAACGCAATTCGTTTCAAGGTTCTGGAAGTCCCTATGTCTTAAACTAAAGATTGATCATCGGCTATCAAGCGCATACCACCCCCAGACGAATGGGCAAACCGAAAGGGTGAACCAGTGCCTCGAACAATACATACGTTGCTACTGTGCCCACTTGCAGGATGACTGGTGGCACCTACTTCTTCTCTCTGAATTCGCTTTTAACAATACTGTTAACTCCTCAACGCAGCGGACACCCTTCTTCGCTAACTATGGTTTTCACAAACCATAGTTACCCGTCCTCGATCCAGCGCTGCCTGGCGGGGCCGAGCACGGCCAGCTCGGCAGCCAGCTCCTCCCCTTCAGGGCCGTCCAGGACGGCAACTAGCTCCGCCTCCTCAGGGCCGTCCAAGACGGCAGCCAGCTCCTCCCCTTCAGGGCCGTCCAGGATGGCAACTAGCTCCGCCTCCTCAGGGCCGTCCAAGACGGCATCCAGCTCCGCCCCTTCAGCTCCATCATGGACGGGACCCAGCTCCTCCCCTTCGCGCTCGGCGAGGAGGGATTTAAGGGAGCAAGATTGTTTGTTCAGCGTCCGACCGTTGTGAACGGTGCACGCTGAACAAAGACCAGGAGAGACCTCTACAGCCATTGCACCTAAAGGACCCACCAGAGACTCCCCAAAAGCGCAAGTAGTTTATGGCATTTCAACATATATCTGGATGACTTGCTGACATTGCTCAGAACACTAAGCCTGGAGTACATTGAACTGCTTTATGTGTGTCACAGAGCTTGTGGACTTCAGGTTTCTAGGGGAGAGCTATCACAGCCTGTGTCTCTGTTATCACTTAAGCTACAGCTGACTGTTAACCAATTAACTGCTGATATCATTGCTGGAACTATAGCTATGTACTGTTACTGCTGATCCTTGAAGGGGAAGTTACTCTACACTGCTAGGAAGTATTGCCTAACAATTGCTGGGACTTCATTCAGCCAATACCTTGAACTAAACCCCTGAGTTACTTAGAACCGCTGTAGTGAAGCTGTGTGTACTGTGTGTTGCGTTCTCATAAGGCCCTGCAAGCCTGCTGCGCTGTGGTTGCAGGTGTGTTGAGGGGGATTCGCAGCACAGGGCTCACCTTAACTTATGCGGGAATAAGTGGAGACGCATATTGTATACACTCACTCTCACTCATCTGTTCGTACCACACTCGTAGGTTACAAAGTAACAGGGAATGATGTATACTGATTCCAAACCCTCCATCAATCACTAGAGGGAGTGTGAAGGAAGGAATCATAACTGACCCCCATCATCTAACAAGTGCCCTCCGCAGTTGAGAGTCCAGTCATAACCCCGAGGGTCATTACAGTAAGGATGTAGCCCTAAAGCACTCTACCAATGAAAGTGAATCATTGTTAAATGGGTAGCTGAGCTGATAAGCTTATTCTGCTAATCTTCTAAGATTGCTTATGCTCTTAAGTTTTTAAACAACTATATACTGCAGACTCATTCAATTAATATACCTCACTCCTTCCTAGACACTTTGCAGTAATATAAGTCCTTGACTTGGGTATGCTCCTAAATATTTGGTTTTGCAATAATTCATAATTAAACACATTTCATTTCAGTGCCTAGTGTGATCAGTCTGTCTCTTCTGAACCCACACCAAAACATGCAACATATTAGAGTCTATTTATACAATTGTAATAATGCAGTTATATTGGCGTTAATGTTTCCCGTAACACATATAACGTTACATTTTAAGCCCCACTTCTATCTAGTGTTTAACTATGAAATGTGTATTACACTGTTTTAAGATTTTAATGATACTGAAGATATACGGGCGGAATTAACCTCTTGCCGTCCGCCCGTAGTAGAAAAACGGACGGACGGCACTGCTGCATTGGCGGGTTGCCGTCGCCAGACAGCATTTTTTTTCTGCTCGCGCGTGCCCCCTAGCGGGCACGCACGGGCAGAAAAGACCCGTCCAATGCCCGCCGATCGCCTATATGTGCTCGTTTTGCGTCCCCTATTATATAGGGGGATTGTTATCCCCCTATATAATAGCAATAACAATAAGTGCAAAAAAATTAATATAAATACAAATAAATATAAGTCACATATAAAAAAGTAAAATAAAATAAAAGTCAGATATAAAAAAAGGGGAACAAAACCCCCCAAAATGTTTAACTCCCCCACCCCCACGTTTACGCGCCTATAAACGTAAATACGCGTCCGGTGCCCCAGCGCACAAAAATTACAATTGCGCTACACATGTTACATATCGCCGCGAACGTCGCAGTGAGAGCAATCATTTTAGGGCCATCAATCACTGATAACACTAAACTGATGAGCGGTAACAGCTTTTAAAGCGTCGCCTATGGCCAATTTTGGGTATTATCGTTTTTTGAGGTTTCGCGCGCGCACGCAATTTTAAGGCTTGACATGTTTAGTGTCTTTTTACCCGACGTGACCCCATCTTTTATATTTTACCAAAAAATTGGGTAATAATAAATGTTTTATCATTTAATATAGGGGAAACTGTTTTTTTTTTTAAATTTCGGTAATTTTTCCTTAATATAGTAAAAAAATAAAACCCCCAGTGGTGAATAAATACCACCAAAAGAAAGCTCTATCTGTCCCCAAAAAAGGGTATAAAATTCATTTCAGTACAGCGCTGCATGACGGAATAAATGTCAGTCAAAGTACCGCAGCGCTGAATACTGAAAAATGGCCTGGATGGGAAGGGGGTTTAACACCGCGGATGTCAACTGGTTAAGTAATTTTACAGTTTACAGCTGTGATTTGCGAACTATTGCCTGGCAATGTTGACTACAGATTTTTGAGATATAGAGATGGATTTAAAGACAAATAGGTTGTTTACTTTGCTAGGAAATTTGCTTAGGTTGTTTACTTTGCTAGGAAATTTGCACTTTGCAGGGGAAGTTTCTTTTAGCTTGGTGAAATTCCACTTTGCAAAGATTACCCAATCACATGCAAGGAAAACAAGAAAAACAGTATTTTTGATTGCACATGATGATGATGATGGATGATGATGATGGAAATCTGCAGAGCTTCACCTTACTCACTAAATTAAGGGAAAATACCCTGCAAAGTGCAAATTCCTTTGCAAACTGAATTTGCCTTTTTTAAATCAACCCCTAAAGACATTTTCTTTCTTTTAACTTTTTGTTGGTTAAAATCCAGAGGTTGCTTAATACATTGATTAAAGTTACAGTAGACATGAAATAATTTTGTGTTCCAGATAACCCTGAGATTGGCTGGTGACCCCTCCATTTTGCTCCATGGGGGTTGGAGGTTCACAATCAAGGTTTCAGTATTAATAAGACATAATCTGGTTGTAATAATGATCTACATAATGTCATCATAAGATATAAACACTTGTGCCCCAATATTCATGTATTATAATGGTTAAATAGCACAATGTGACTTGTTTGGAAGTTGTATCGAAAGTACTATAAATATAGGAGAATGATAAGTATATAGGCAATTTTATTCTGCAAACCAGTTTTCCCATTAATGTAAAATGTAACGCTGATTGAAAACAGCCTTTTACCATCCAGGGTATCAGAGCACTTTATGTTTGTCATTTAACTGGCAATCTCCAAACACGATTTTGCTTCAGCACGAGGGGCAGAATCTTCTGTCTTGTGATATTTGTGTCACATTTTACATTTCTATGAAGTAATAATCCTCAGGCATATGGTATATAGGGATGATCTATGGATGTGCAATGCCAGATGGAACAGTCATTATGTCTTGCCCATAATTGTGTTATTTTTATTATTTATTTAATGGTTCCAAAAAGGTCAACATTGTGAAGCAGACATACTGGCCAGTAATAATGTCAGACCAACCATCTTTTATATCTTAAAAGGTCACTCACATTTTTGTGCAGCATTTATGTTTATTAGATGATACGATTATGCATTAATGCTGTACAATTGGGCTTAATAAATAATTACAATACATACATTCTGCTGTGCAATATTGTCACCAATTTGATGAGGAACTACAAGCCCAAGCATCGACAGAACCAAGAAGATTAACCAAACAAGAATGACAATATTGAATAATGTGAAACCTCGTGCCACTACTCCAATCAAGTTAAGCAGCAGCTGAAATCTGTGTGGTCAGATATATAGTATAAAATTAATAGTGAAAGCCGCGCTGTGTGAATGAAACTGCAAAAGTGTCAGATATAGTAGATACTGACCTTGAAATAATGTGATACAATGTGTAAAAAGTGCAAAACAAATAAGAACCGCATGTATATAACATGCACCTCAGTGTAAATGCATTGCTACAAAATATCCATAATGAAAAATCAAATACAATAGATGTTAACTGTGCAACAATGTGATGTAATGTGCAAAGAATAACTAGAAAAAAAGCATGTGTATAACATGCACTTCAGTTAAAATAATAAATGGTTAAAACATTTCCATGATCCTGGATCTTCAATAGTCCATTAGGAAAATAGAAGATAAAACATTGGATGTAAAATAATCTCAGTCTCCTGTGACCATCAACAGAGAAATCTGATGACACCCCTGATGAATTAATTACTTAATGAATTACTATATGTCCGAATATACGAGAAATGTTTTCAGACACATAATAATAATTTGTTTGAGAATGTGCGGCAGCCATGTTGGCCACCAGCATGTTCTGTGAATGGGTGCCACCATCTTGGAGGCAGGGAGCATGACGTTACATGACGCCATGCATGCGTGGCGTCAGATGACCTCACACGCCGATATTGGCCACACCATCTTGGTGTATACCTAGATATACACCAAGATGGCGGCGCCCAACACGTGCGGTGTTATATGACATCATGCGCCCTGTCTCCAGAACACGCCAATGGCTGAATACAAAATAGCATATAAATGTGTTTTTTTGATGAAACAAATGAAAACCTTTTATAGTTTTCGTTCATTTCATCTGAAATTAATTTTTAGTCTTCGCACTTGTCTAATAATATGTGTGTGTGTGTGTGTGTGAGGGGGGGGCAGTTTTATCTTTTTTTAAATCATTTTTTACATTTTTTATTATTTTTTTCATAACTTTTTTTATTATTTATTTATTTTGTACTGTTGGGGGGGGGCTTTGGGGAAATATTAGGGGTCCGAACAGACCCCTGACATTTCCCTTTTAAAATAGAAAAGAAATTGAGGACACCAAATCCTCAATTTCTTTTTCTGCAGCCTCAGCACTCAGTGAATGGGAAGCACTCAGTACAGAGGCTTCCCATTCAAATATTTACTATCAGCTGTTTCTGAATGGGGAGGAGCCTCTCTACTGAGTGCTTCTCCCCATTGATGAAATCTTGAATGAACAGGCTGTGATGTAAATCACATCCTGTTCATTTTTAACTGGGGACACATAGGAGTGGACACACTGGAGTGATCAGATGTGGCTTGATAGAGAACTTTCTCCTTCAGGCCCCTTTTCTGCTGAGCCCTGATTGGGCAAAGTCTTGCACCTGACCAAATCAGAGCTTCAGTGGGCATTATGCATTATGGAATGTCCACGGTCGAACAAACCGTGAACATCCCATAAAGTTTGTCGTTCAGCGAGCCCTCGAACTGCCGATGTTCGATTCAAACTCATGTTCGAATTGAACACTCGGCTCATCCCTAGCTGGGACCTGGCTCTGGAGCTCCACCACTGTCCTGAAATCATTAGTCTTTATTGTTTTAGAAAAACTGTCACATGACAATAAACAAAAATGTATCAGTACTCGTACTTGTAAGTACTTGGGCAAGTACCAGTACTTGTACTCACAAAACTGGTATCGGTTTATCCCTTTATTTATAATTATAAAAACAAAATCGTACATTAAAACTGAGATGTACACTTTGGCGCGGCAGTGCGGCTTACACATCCTTTGCAGAAGACGTGTATCCAAACCTCTGTCATTGTCCTTAGTGGTGAGACAAGTTGTTTTACATGCTAGTTTGTGAGTGTGCCATGATGCCTTTCTACTGTTCTGCTTCGTGAATAGACCCCTTAATCTAAGTGCCTTGGGCACAGAACTTTCATTCCTGGTTTGGCCATGGGCAGCCTGGCCCCGGTTTGTGCCCCATGAACACTAAAAGCAGTTCCTGTTTAAATAAAGACTGCAAATGTGGTTTCCAGTCCTCATTTATAAATATACTATAACAATATTATTGTTACAATGTATTTTTGATTAATTCCTCGATGTGCACTAATAAACCTCTAGGAGCTGGTAGCCTCTGCTCTCTCTCACTCTCTCTCTCTCTTTATCTCTGTCACTCTCTCTCTCTTTGTTCAATATCAAACATAAGGGAGATACAGCAGGATCCCTCCACAAAAGACAGTGTCACAAGTAGTAAAGAAAATCCAGGTCGCCGCCTCCCTTTATTGCTGGATTTCACAGTTCAGCTATATTATAATGGCTTCAGGCTTATTGCAAATCATATTACAGAGCTCCAAAGAGAAAATAAATCCTCCTTGCCTGATCGCTAACTAAACACTAATAATATATATTCAACTATCTGCAGCTTCTCAGCCTTTGTGCAGTAAAGTAACATGGAAGTCTAAGTCTTATCACTGCAATCGCAGATCACACACTGCTTCAGACACAGCCTCTTCCTGAACTTGGAGCTTCAGCAGGCATGTTTTAAATCTTGGCCAGAGCTTTGGCCAGTTACCTGGCGGCTGAAAAAAGTATGCGTATATTTAGTTGCGAGCTCACGGACAGGTGGTCACAGAAACAGAGTAGAGACACGGCACTAAAAACACCTTTTTTTTTCTAGAAGCAGGGAAGGCATAGAGTGGTTGATTTATTAAAGGCAAACCGGCTTTTCACTCTGCAATCGAATTTTGCTTTAGCTTACTGAATTTGATGAATTACTTCACAGTACATGCAGCTACAGAGGTTGTGAATGGCTTGTTTTAAAGCTATTGAATGTCCATTGTCTGGGCACAGGTGCACTTTAAGGATACATCATTTTGCTAAACTAATGTATCCTGTTTCATGGTTATTTTAGCAGATAATTTTGTCTCAAGACAATTAGTAAACCACAATATACAGTTTGTAATTAATATTGCTGATAAAACAAAATCAAAGTTTATTGTATGCCATCCATAGCAAATAGTAGCAAGTAGATTTAATGTTACATCATTCATGACAAGTTATTCAGTTACCACCTTATTACTATGACTCAGATGCACCAGATACATCCATAAATCACTTGCACTGAATAATGAGCTCAGACACCCTGACTCTGATTAAAATGATATTACTACTAGTTTAATATAAAGACGACAGCTGCAGTGTGGCTTAAATGTCCTTGTGTCTGGCAGATGTCAGACAGTTTCATCAGTCAGTAAGGACTGCACAGCCTAGTGACTAATTCAGGCTTAAGCTTGTGCTATGAATGCACACATGAAAGTCCCAGAGTAAAGTACTTAACAGATCCAATGTAATATCTCAACCAAGCCTCTGATTTTTTTATTTGAATATCATGCACTTAAATACTGAGTATAGTGAGTATTAAGGAACATTTGGATATAATACAGATTTTTACAAAACACGGAAGCAGCACAAAGTGATCCAAGCGTACTAACAATGTATTTTTAATGCATTAGATACATAGTTATATTTATAGATATATAGAGAGATTATAGAAAAAACAGCCTTTTCTTTTGCATTGGAATTGAAGCTGGAGTAGCATCTGCACACAGATCATTTTGTCATGGACTACAAAAAAATGATGTACAGTATTATACAAAGTATGGATAAAACTAGACTAAGGGGCCTTTTCACACTTGTCTGCTCTTCTACAGTAAACACATGAATTTTACTGCATGAGAATGCATTTTAAGTTGACATTCTTTTCCTAACTCATGTAAGTGAACATGCATGCTGGTCTATATATGAGCTGCAGTTTTGAGTATTTTTACAGAGCACTAGAGCCCATTCACGTGTGCTCTAGAATGTGTGTGCATAGGTGTAAATGGAATTTAAAGCTGATATCTGGGATAAGTAAATATTGTCTAAATACAAGAATCATGTGCATTCTTAATGGAATCTCAGTGTTGCTTGTGTATTTGTTCTAGACCTGTGTAGTAATCCATAGGGAAACTTTGCCTGTGTACAGGAGCTTCCTGTAATAAAGACCAGTCACTGCTGCTCTCTCTCCTTGTGCAGGGTCACTGGTCTTGTATCCAAAATCAGCTTTAAGTGTGTGCATAAATGTGAATGGGCTCTACTGTATATTACAGTAACTGAGAGGATACAGTTTGGTGAAAGATCATTTTATGCTCACTCACCCAACACACTCAACTCACCCCACTTATGCAGGCCTGCATCCCATGAATGTACACATATTTTTAAGACAGTAAGCTCCAGCTTAGCTTTAAAATATTACCGAGCTATGGAGAGTCCTACCCACCAAAACAGCAAAGACCAGAAGAAGAACAATTTTGTGTGTGGGGTCACATTTATTTTGTGTGCCAAAGGATTCTTTGCATTGCTGGCCTAATGACCGGAAGTCATAAATGTAGGAGTTAGAAGCTTTTTGCAAAGCTTATTTTTGTACACCTTTTCTGCGAGCCTAAATAGATTGCACCTATTATGTTCTCCATTTAAATACAGAGCTAATCATAATGCCCCACATCTCATTGTTATATCCACTGAGCTTCCCTTCTATCTTACCCCCCACCCTGTCATTATTCACTTAGATTATCAATATGTTTAATTTCCTCACTACTTGTAATAGGAAAAGGAAAATATAGATAATCCCTTTTACTTGTTCTATGTTAAGAAAATCCCTGAATGCAATTACCTTTTTAACATATGCAGAAAACCTGCAGCTCTCTGTGCCATATATATGTACACTGCTTTCTATGCATAGAACTATCAAGCTGTCAGACTCAGAACACGTGTGACACATTGTATTATCTGGATAGTATGACTTCCAGGCTGAGCTCATTAGGGTCTGCGAATGCTTTATTAATAGAGGAACTCATTGAAACGATTACCAGAACTCAATGCTGCTGACAAATGTGATCCGCATCTAATGAAGAGATCATTTAATCTACAGTGGGCAGCTGCTAGCCTTTGTTTCATAGCACATTTGTATTGCACACCACAGACTGATGCTTTAGGGCTGTTTAAAATGGTGTGCCATTAAAATTCCTGATTTCCCTATTTGCTCCACTCTGCTTTCATTACTTACAATTCACTGGTTGCTAGTCATAATGCTTCTAAGATGTAGAAACAACAAAATAAAAGTCTATTAATGTTATTCCAAAATATACTGAACCTGCTGGCCTTTGTAATTTCTCACTTCAGGCACACTGCCATTAAACTTAAAATGTTTGTTTATTTAGGCAGAGGGTTATTGTCAAGTTAGCCCATGTCAACAATATTACCCAAAAATGAACTACAAGACTTATAAAAATATGGCTGACTTTGTAATAGTTGCCCAAATCCTTTGACAGCATAGTGGCTATATAGTTTGATTCTCTTCAAAGTTGCTAGCAGTATGGGGTTATGTATAAAACCAATATATATTCCCTTTTATATAAGAAGTAAAGTAAGAAGACCGACAAGGACCCAGGCCTGTGCAAAAAGATATGGGGGTAAGAGCAGTGTTACCTGAAACACAGCCATTTTTGTGAGCACTGATCATATCTGATGATGCCAAATACACTATCTAATATCAATTATAATCATTTTATTTTGATATTTATTTATGTTAAGACACAAATAGTGTTTTGTTTGCCCGGCTTTGTCATGCCAAATCTAAAATGTATACACGTTGTTCTACAAGAATAGGAAAGTGGGGAAGAGTTAGCTGGTACTGCTCTTTTAATTTATGAAAAACTGCTTGTCTAGTCCCCTGTTGTATGAGTCAATGTACTACCACACCTGTTAACCAAAGAAGGTGCTGGTTCTTTGGAGAGACATTTTCTTGAATAATTAATTACCTGTTAGAAATATGACAAAGTTTTGTTGGCTTAGGCAGACTTATTAATGCTGCTATGCTGCTCTGCATTGCCACCTTTCCAGCCATGTGTCTGTCTTCACATATATAAAGGCATTTGGAGTGATATATATATATATATATATATATACACACACACAGACAGAAGGTTGGTGCCAATCTTTTGCACATATTCACATACACATGCATGCAAGCATCAGTATAAGAAGAGGATCATTTTGGGGCCATATTGAATTAAAAGTGCAGTAAAGTTTTGGATCCACACATTAAAAGCAAATAGACTCAACACATTTTTCACATTTCAAATACCAATGGTGCAGTGTGTTTTTCCAAAAACTATGATTCAAACGATTTGGTAAAAGTTACATGTACTCTATATCTTTCACATTAAGGCTGTGTATATATACAGTGTATACATAGTCTGAGAAGTAGCCACCGCACTCTATTTGTATGGTATATGCCCGGGTGCTCATCCAAAAAAATATCCATACAAATCAAAAGTAAATATAAAGGCACTCATACTCGGAGATAAGTCAAAACATCAGTTTTATTGTCAACGTTTCGATGGAGCTCAGTCCATCTTTCTCAAGATGCATTTCAGGAAAGATGGACTGAGCTCCATCGAAACATTAACAAGATAAAAATGTATAGATACACACATATCAGTTTATTTTTTTTCCCAGCCAACAAAGCAAAACGTTAGTGTTCCCTGTTCCACATGTATATTTACTGACTTTCGGCTCGCACTGGCCAAAATATTCTTCTTGCAGTGATGGTCATGCAGTAAGTATAAGAAAGTTAGCTCCCACAAAATTGTTAGTGAAAATAAAATTAATAACATTCCTTGTTGAATTTAGATGCAAACAACAACAAAAAACTGACCATGCTCTGTGTTTCTTCACATAGAAGACCCACTATTACCATGTTCTGTGTTAGGTTTGGTGTCATGTTGATGCTCCGGACCTTTATGAGAGAGGCAATGCAGAAGAAAGTGGAGAAGGCATAGAATGGTCATTGCACAGAGGATGTGGACAAACATGCAATGACACCAGTGCTGCAATTTGGTGATGAAACAGACCCTTTGTCTAGCAAACATAACAGTGAATCAAAATTATGATACTGGTGCTGAATGATTCCACTTGCAGAAGGTGCCAGATGCAACAGTACATATTTAGGCTCTTGTAGGCCAAATAGCAATGCTAACCATTTGTGGCTTTGTTCTATGAAACAGGTTCTCTTGGGGGTCTGAGGAAGAATGTGTAATTGTTTTATGGCCATGGCTATATTGTGGGAAGATAATAGAATGTGTTAATGGTTCTTGTGCCCAGCGCTACTGTTTATGTCTGGGGTGCCCTTGCCACCCCTTGACAAATTGTTTGTATCAAGCACTCTCTTAATAAGATTTTGCACACATGTGAGTTCATAAACTTCTTCATAATTTCACTGTAAGTCAACTGGTCTTCACTTTACTCCAGAACTAAAAGCTGGCAAGCACCATAGTTGTTTGTGGAGTGGCAAGAGGATAATTGATTTTAAATCAAGAGATGTATAGGTAGTCCTGCTTTTAAACCGTTAATAGCAATATGAAAGCAATGCTGGGGACACTTTTAGCGCCTTTGAAATGTAACCTAATGATATTAGAACTTTCTCGCTCACAGTACATATTATACTGTATCACTGCAGCGATCTGTGGTTTGCTCTGGTTCTTCTATTACAGTATGCCTGCTTATTACTCATTACAATCATAGGTTACATTTTATAATCTTTATATATGCTTCCTTGTCTTTTTATTGCTAAGACTTTGGTCTTTGATCCTGACCTTAGTACTTATTTAAATTTGGTCCAAGCCTCTAATTTCTTTCCTTAATTCCCTTGTTGTTCTTTTTAGCTCTGCTAGTTTTTTTTGTCTCTCTGCTGCATATTTTGTCATTGTACTGTTTGCTTGCCCTTCTGCCTTTCCTACTTACCTGTCATACCATCATACCAATGTTCATATGAAAAATCTCATCCGAACATTCATTATTGCCATCAGAGACTTGACGAATGTTGTTCGAAATTTTGTTTGATTTTAACACTTAATTTGGAAATGACCAGAGTTTCCTGAACAAAAACACATTCACTGTTAGAAAGTCATTAATTAGAGAAACATTTCCATCTTGTCCTCCGATTTGTTTTGTACCTATGGTTGAAATTGATCATCAGTTTAACCCCATTAACTATTAGAAAATTAGACAAACATTCTGAAAACTATTTTTCCGAATGGCATTCTAACCATGTACAACCAGCTTTGGGAAAATCATCAGGTAGGTTTTTAAAAGTTTAATTATTCACCTGTTACTAACCTCACTGAAAAAAATTCCAAGGTTGCCATATCATGCAAGTCTTTAGGGAAAATGTTTCTGGTGTATCTTTACTGCAGAGGATATGGCATAAGAATATGAAAACAACTATGGGTGAACAGAATTAATAGTATATGCAACCTTTGAAAGCCTACAGTAGCTTAAAATGGCATTATAAAACGAATGGTTTCATGTTACTTTGCAAATACAATACATTTTTTATTATGTTTTATGTAATTGGTTCATTATTTTGTACATAGGGGACTTTTATATATGAAAATGGTATTAATAGCCCTTTTGCATAGAATGATAGATAGGCGTACTGGTCCTTTAAGTTACAAATCCAAATACATGTTCTTCTGTCTCCTCTTTGTCCCAATTCCCACTATGTATACTTTACAACTGAATTTATTTTATGATTAAGAAAAGCATAATTTGAAAGCAATTTATATATGGCTTTGGACATGCTGTCTCTGTTTATAATCTCATTCGTTAAATTATACTATGGAGAGTAGTATCAGTGAGGTGCCTGATATGCAATGAATCATTTCCATATGAGTTGTGTAGCAAATACAGGGATCCATAAGATAGTAACATCAGGACATATCATAGGGCAATCAAATGTAGTATGCTTTTTGCCCCCCGGGAATTGCATTATTATTCATACAGAGATGAAGGAAAACTGAGACCTTCCATCATGTTTACTGTGCCATGACACCTATTATATCACTGTCATAGTCTCTAGCAGGATTGTAGTATATGTGCTTTGGATGCTTAATCACTACTATTTTGTTTCTATGAAGCACCAATGATTTAACTGCTGTGTTTTAGTTGGTATGTAAACATCTTTTTACCAGGTATCATATAATACTGCGCTTTAGATCATTAAAGTAACTATCACTTATTACTTGTGACTTGTTATAAAATTGCTTCCTTTACTTATTGAAAGGACTCAGGTCTTGAGGCCTATAATATATACTTTTTTAAATGGCTAATAAAAACTTGTGCATATAGGAGCAGTCCTTCCCTTTCTGACTCTTGCAAGCAAGGGCCAAAAAGTGTTGGGGTTTATAAACAGAGCAGTGCTTTTTGCATCATTGCTTTGTCAGATGATCATTGTCAGATGACAATGATCATCTGCAGATATTTTGTTTTTAGCCCGGTCACTGAATGCCTCCACTGTGAAAACCATGACCATGGTCAGCAGGTGAGCACACTGCCATGGACATTCGTGAGCATGCTCCTGTTGACACATGAGCACATTGTATTAAGTCAAGAAAGGAGGCAAAGCTCTTTGTTTTTCGTGAAAGCACCACAAATAAGTACATAGCTCTATGTCCCCTAGTTATTAATATACAAGACAGTGTAAAAGAGCCACTGCTAGTATAAAGTGTTTTACTATATTGTGAACATACAAAGATAGCTAAAAGTTGCTGTCCATACTGCATTCTGTATTTTATTGTATTTGGTTATGTTGAGAAGGACATAAAATTAATACTTTCAACAAACAGAAGATTTAAAAAACGTTTACATATATTAAATAGGAATCATGGAGGTTACAATGAGCTCTTTAAAACCAAAGTATTTTGTACTACTAGAATGAACTGATTAACAGTGACATTTTAGAAGGTGGGATCCAGACCAGTTACTTACTATTATTCTCTAATTGGATCAGTCATTCTTATCCATGTATGCTGTTTATCTTTGAATGGACAGGTTGTATATAGTTCTAATGAAGTTATTTTAAAACTAGTGTCAAGTGTTGGCCAGGTAAGGTATCCAATGCTTCATTTACAAATTACCAGTGAGTGGGTATTTTTTAAATTAAAAAAATATTTATTTAAAAAGTGCCACTTCTTTTATAAGTGCATGAGCAGTGAAAAACGTTTGAATTAACAATACCATCTCTGAGATGATATTGCAGCTTACCACCATAGCTTTGCAGCATGTCACCAATTAAAAAAAACAAACATTTGCCACATGTTACAAAAGAAAACATTCATTTTAGGTTACAAAAACCCAATAATAATATATGCTTAGTAAGAGTATACTTGGTTTTAATGCAGTGACATGAATACTCCCCTATATCTCTGGAAACAAGCACCACCGATTTAGTGCAACAAGTTGTACCTTTGCTCCAGCCATTATTCGTCATCGTTTTCAATATCAAAGTAGTAAAAGAAACCTCTTGTGTGGGTGAGCTCTGATCATTTTACACCCTTCTCATTTACCCTGCACCGATTGTGCTGCCTGCCAGTCTGACAGGAAAATCAATGAAGTAAAGGGTGCTACATCCATAAGAAATAGATACATGGAAAGTCAGAGATTCTAGATTCAGGATGCCTTACTACATCAATACAAATGCTAAACATAAATCTGTTTAAACTGAGACATTCTCCCGGTAGAGTGAAATATAATAGACACCGGTTCACCCTTATTACAGCCAGTTATACCCAGATCTGGGCCATAGTTGATGTTCATTACACATTAGCAAATAATAAATAATCAGCACCACTGCTGAAAAAGAGGAGTGGACCTGACTGTTCCCTATGCCTGGCAAATATTTAATTTACACATTGGTATATGTGAACTGGTAAAAAGTGGTCCAACGCTATCTACATTCGGACCTCCTGGAAGCAAGAATATCACTTCCTGACCACTGAAGCACAAAGTTAATGCATCAAAGGAGTCCTAAACAAGAGAGCATTCTAAGGCAATCTTAGTGACAGAAATACGATGATGGGAAATAAAGGGGGTTTTCTGATGGAGGATAGTCACTGCTGCAAGGCTGCACATAATGCATGCTATGCAAAGTTTTTTAAAAGAAAGTCATCATAAAATGTGTAGAATGTCTTCTGAAAGATTGGCACTTTGTTTCCTTAAGTGTCCAAATAATTTACAATCCAGGTTTCCTACTCATCCATATTTTGGGTGTTACAACTGATAAAAAGTTTGACATATGCATAGATCACCAAAGCTGAAAGATTTAGACATTTGCCTAAAAGGAAAACTAGACAACAATCAACACAACTAAGTTGTGTAAGCCAGAGCAGATGTCAGTGAAATAACTATGGCCATAGCAGAACCATGTGCTGCTTTGGGGCTTGGGAGTATAAAGAAGGCTTTAGAAAGCTGTGTGCAAATTCAGTATTGTGCTATTATGGGTTGCAGAGGTTGCTGTTGACACCGACCCTATACCCACTGACATTTCCAGTCAAGAAGAGCTGATGTCAGATGCACAGGAGGAGACTTCATAATCATTGTCACTGCTCACAGGTCCCCTTTGTGATCTGTGCAGTAAGGAGAATGATTTAGCTTTATTAGCTTTTTTAGTGATACATTATTTACAGTGTACTTTTAAATCAGTTAACCCACACAATATATAACTATACGTGGCAAGCTTTAGACACAAATGCTTACTGAGCAAATATGTCATGTGCCTCTGCTGATCTGTATAAAAGCTTATTCACTTGCGTTTGTACATTGTATGTACCAATGTTACCTGCACAGCACATCTAACTGCATGGAATTTAAGAATTATTTGTAAAAGGAGAAATTGTAAAATATATTGGAATCTCTAAAAATATGGACTAGGGTATTCACTGATTATGAATTACGGACAATATGGAAAATATTGATGAAAATATGGAAAATAAAGCCACTACATGCCAAGACATACTTATAGTCTGTGATGTAATGAGTGCAATTACTGTAATACCCGCCTCCGTTCCAAATCCTAGTATGGGTGATGAAAACATCTCTAAGTGAATTAACATTGTATGGAATATTTATTCAGTTAATTAAGGTGGGTTGAAGAACTCAACAGGAATGCCACTAGTGGTTGACAAGTTTCTATGTTTCCCTATTTTAAGGTCAGGATCACCATTATGTTCACACCCAGTTGTCCTCATTTACCTCTTGGTACATAAACCCATGCCAATTCTTCATTGAGGTATGATAAAACAGCAGAACACGAGAGACCCTATTATCTTTTCAGCCTCACTAGCAAAAACAATACATGTTTTATCTATTTTTAACAACACTATTTGTAATTACAGTTTAATTGTTTTTATGTATTATGAGATCTGCTATATTCCTGCTGTTCATTGTATAATTGTAATTAGTTCTTTCAGCAGAAAGGGTTCTTTCATCATTATTAAAGAAATAATTGTTAGGATAATGTTACAGCTAAACTGCATTATAATGAAACAAAGCAATGATGGGACATTAACTATCCTATGCAAAGCTTTGTAAAATTGCTTCATTATCTACAATGCTCTCCCTGTAAAGCATAAATTTCCAACACAACAACACTATTGTTGGTCTAATACACACACACACACACACATATATATATATATA
>NW_017306404.1:283630-373062 GCF_000935625.1 Nanorana parkeri | reverse complement strand
ATATATAAAATGTCCTTATAATCTCATTGTACTCCTGCTGTGCGTTTCCCTTGGAAGCCATGAAAAAACTTATGTCGATAAGTATAAGAAGCTATCATACAGTTGTACGAGAACTTGGGTTCTTTAACCAGCCTGTAAGACAAATTGTACTATAAAAAATGTATTTAAGACAATGTTGCTCAATTAAGCAACTGTCACAATTAATGAAGGAATGGCTGTAGCCTAATTATGCCATGACATTCGGCCTTATTATTACAGAACTGATGCATCTATAGAACTGAAATCATTTTTACAACAAATAGATAGCACAATATTTTCTTCTGCAAAGAAAAAAAGACTAAGTTTTTACTTTTAATTTTTTTTTTAATTCTTTAGTCAATCCACACTTGACAAAATACAGTTACATGCCATTGGAATGTGTGCCTTACAAATTCATTTCGTGCAGGTCTGGATTACATCTGTCATGAAAAGTACAGTCTTGGAAACATTTGTGTATGTTATTGTAGTTAGCTATTAAGGTGTCCTAAAGGTCTTGGGATGTATTTAAACAAACTGTAGGGATCAAAACACCAAGAAAGAATGTTGCACTGTTGCAGCATAAAGGTTTGGCCCAGATTTAGTTCACATGTGCATGTCAGATCAGGCTCAGATCTAGGCATTGTTTTTTGAATGTGGAAGAGGGGCTTATGATCAAAATGTGAGGTTAAAATGTGGAAAGGAAATATCTAAGTTACATGGCTTGCCAGAAATTCAGGGGTGGATCAATCATAGTTTTGATATCCACAATGGTTTCTCGTTTCTTGTATGAAATGAAATGTTTGAGTCTGAATTGGTTAGTTGATAGGAGTGGTTTAAATTGGCAGTGTCGTAGAGGAGGTAGGAAGGGTTACCTATTAATGGGATCATTTCAGAGAGCTGAGAGTATGTTGTAGCTAAATACTGAATCTGGAGATAATCAATTGGGGTTGTGCCTATAAGTGGGTGGCTTTTAGTAGAGGAAGGTATATCTGCTGGTATCCAGGTCAGACTTGCAAGGGGTTTTTCTGTTAGGTCTTGTTCCAAGTCTACCCAGCTTTTAAAGGAGGCATGTCTACACCAGTTGAGGACCCTCAAGAGGTGAACGTGTGCATAGGAGTTACTTCCTCTTGGCCAAAAATTCTGCAGAGACCGTGTACTAAGCTGCGCATGCGTGGTTCTGTGTACCTAAACCAAAAAAGTGCTGACAGGCAGGAAGAAGGATCTATGACAAAAGAGAATTGAACAGTCTCTTCTGACATAATAAGCCAGAATGTTAGCACTTTTAAAATATATAACGTATTTCCAATGTAATAAGTGAAGGAAAGAGCTGAGGATATGGATTGGGACAGTTTGTAGCAAATATAGCAAGTGAGGAACATTTCAAAATGCTAGGAGGAGGATCCAGTGCCACCCTGAGCACATAGTTGGAGTAAACGCTCAATTCCCCTTAAGGCAACATAGCTGGTAGGGACGGACTTGTTTTGCGCTCTATTTGTGAGCTATCACTTTATTTACCTGTTCATATATTAATTCTATGTTTTCATGTTCTTTTTTATCAGTTTCACCCCACCCTGTTTTGTTAATAAACCTTCAAGATTTCATCCAGTCTGGCTTATTGCATAATAGGAGGGTTTAGCTGCATGTCGAGCTATACAGGCCACAGTGTAACATGTGTCAGGGACAGAACAAACAATGTGCAGGGTTTCTCAGGGAGAACCTAGGGAATCAAAGAGTGGCACTTTGTCCCATTCCATGCAAGTAGGGCATAGGTAGCTGTCCATTCTGTTTTGGAAACCTCGTAGGCCACTGACCGTTTTATTACGCAAAGGTAAGGGCAGGTGCATGGGTAAAGTTGGAGTACTCATACTGATTCTGTTAGTGGACAAAACATTCTCATTTTTAGTGAGAAGATCCTGCTGGGGAGTGAGACACCATTATTCTAAAAGCAGGTGATTCAGCAAAGTCGGGGGGAAGGGTTAGATTGATACCAGGTCATTCCTTTAAAAGAGAACATACTGTTCAGGGCTGGTAAACTCTGAAACTTGAGGCCCAGTGAATTGGGAACATTTTTAATAGTGGAGTGGGGCATTGATACACAATCTTGGCCTGACTTCTGTGGTATGAGTAAAACGTGATAGTTAGAAAGATGGTACCTGGTGTTGCTTAGGTATATGAGCGCCTTATAGCTCCCAGACAGTTAGTTGCCTAGTGTCTGAAGTAGAAGGTGATAAATAAAGGTATTTCACCGGCACACACTTGAAAAGATATTTAAAGTATTGATATGTTTATTCAATACCAGATGTCACATACTGTAATACGGTGCTAACGTTTCAGGTCCACACAGGGATCCTTGTGCAGACCCGAAACGTTAGCACCATATGACAGTATTGAATAAACATATCAATACTTTAAATATCTTTTCAAGTGTGTGCCGGTGAAATACCTTTATTTATTACTACTGTTTGCATGGCGCCATCCGTGTGATCACCTTGAGCACCACATATATCTTGTGGACTTTGAGACCGTGGTAGTGTAAATGGGATTTGGACTTTGCTGTGAAGTAGAAGGTGGACATCTGGTAGCTAAACAGAGGCATCTGGTATATTGAGTGGTGCACCCCGTTGATATCTTCTTTAAATCCCAATTGTGGCTAATGTATTCAATTCCGTTTGGTAGACACACCATCGAGCAGGCATCTCAGCAATAAGCTGCATTGTAAGTAAATCACGTTGCCTCACATTTTCTTTTGAATTTTTTTATTTTTTTTACATTTTATGTGGCATTTCAGCAAGGGGGAGCAGGACCACACTAGAAAAGTGAAGTTGCATTAAGTCCAAGGCCTGCTTTAATTACATATTAATGTGAGCCCTCAAAGGTAATACATTCTAGCTGAAGAAACCCACAAGCTGCATTAGGCAAACTGTTTCAACTTAAATAATTAATGGTCATATGCTTCCCACTGCAACACAAGTCTAGGGGAAAGGAGAGACAAATATACCCCTCTAAAGAGACCACAGGTCTGTAGTCAAGAGCATGATAAGCCTCTTTAGCTACATAGCTTTTTAGCAAAAAATACTAGTATAAAACCGCCATGTTAACAATCGATGTGCAAAGAGTAGAACAAAATACAAAACAGGATTACACGTCAGATAAAAAAATATGAAAGTGCACATGTGCCCAGACTATGGACTATTTACAAAATATTAACAAGCAGTTAAAGAGTTTTAACCATTTTCTGCTTGTACAACTTAATGAAATGTCTCTTGTGACATTTCAATCAAGTTCTAAAAAAAAAGTACACAGAGCGATGTGCCAGGATCGACGCATCAGCACTGTGTCAGACACCACACAGCAGCTGCTGTGTGGTTTAGTGCAGTGGTTGGTATGGGCCATACATCCACTGCATTATTTACAGGCTGAAAGTTTATAGTTGCCACAGCAGCAGCTTGTTCTTACACACATTTAATGCAGAAGTGTAAATGGGACAATATGACATTTTTTTACAACGCAGCATAGCGCAAAGCATGGCATGTGTGTTGTAATGCGCTGCAATGTGGGTACATTGCTCACTACTGTATTAGAATGTTCAAACTGAATTAAACTACATTGGACTGCAGTACATATGTATTGCTGTGCATTGCAGTAAGGTGTGGCAATACCACACATTAATGCAACATACAAGTGTGAATGGGCCATTAGGGGTCCCCACGTGCCTGATCCAGTAATACCCATTACTTAGCAATCTCCTGCTGCTCCTGGTGAGTATGATTGAGTGAGGGGGCCTTTTCACAGACACCGCCACTTTGTTTTGAATGGGCAAAGTGACAGTGTCACTTTATCCGAGTTATTTTGTGCTTTAACATGCAACCCCATTAAGAGAGCCCATTCTTTTTTGATGGTGTGCCAGCACAGCAGAATGAATGACATGAACCTTTTTCATTGCAGCACACCACAACACACAGATCAGATGCTTCAAAGGAATGGCACTGCAACTCACCACACTGCATATTGTGAATTACCACAACACATAGGTGTGAAACCAGCCTCAAGGTTCTTAGCTTAAAGTGAATGTAAAGGGAAAAATAATTTCGCTATGAAAATAATTTTTCTCCACAATGCTTACAGATGCAGAGATGAATTGTACTGCTTGTTCAGAATATGTAAATATTTTAGTGTGCATCATCTGGGCACAGGTTCACTGTAAATTTCTCAATAATATAACATTAGAATTCATACTTAGTCATACATTTATTGGTGCCTGTGTCCTGTTAGTAAATCTCCCTATCTCTATTTGTCCCAGTGACCACTGTCACTGTTACAGAAAGCAAGAGAAAATCAGAAAGTGTTTATTGTGATCAAAACATTATTAGAGAGGAAATCTTCTAATGGGGACCCTTTTTCTGATGACAACTGCCTGAGATTTCCCCTCACTGTTGTGTCTACAGGACAGTAAGTGAAGATAAACTCATATACTTTGTTTATTTTTTTATGATTTCATATTTCCAACCTAGAAGAAGACTATCAGACAGCAGAAGCTTCTGGTTAGCTTTGTTTTGGAAGCAGTATATTCTGGAAATGAAAAAAAATATGGTTGGACAAATTCATACCAAACTATATTGGCAGCACTGTCTCTATGCTAGAACTATCATCAACAGAAGGAAAAGAGGCAACTTTGTCACAAATGTAATGGCATGCTAATTCCAAGTGTATTCTGGAGAGGTGTATTTTAATTTATTTTTGAAATAAAGTTCCAATAGCGATTCTATAATGTCATTCAGATAAGTGGTTTTATCTCTATCTATAAACATGGCTTACTTATCATAGGGTTTCTTGGCCGTGACATAAAATGAAAAGAAGTCCACACATTTTTAATAAAGATTTATAGGTCTGTAGTGACAGATGCACCCTCTGCTAGCCATCTGTTGTTTCCTTCTTCACAAGAAAAATATTTTCCCGTTTTCTCAGTCCACCAATTCCAGGTATATAAGAATGTTGTGCAGGAGCCTTTCATACAAACCTTCACAAAGACTCATTTCAATTATTATGAAGAAGATTAAGTGTTCCCAAGGTTATAAAACTACCATATCCTAGAATAAAGAGCATAATTCTAGATTCCCTTATCTATCCCCAAGGTGCTTTTTGGTGAGTAAATTGATAATTACCCACAGAGGATAATTTCTTTCAAATAGCAATTCTCGTAAATGGTACTTTTTTGACATTTTAAAAGCACCCCAGTCAATCTATTTATCAATATAACATTCATATATAAAAATTCCCAACTTTAATTTTCAAAGAAAAGTGCTCCTATTCCCTGTAATTATAACAAGAGACATTATAGGCAATTGGCATGAAACAAAGGCAAGAATCAACAGAAGGGTTTTACTTTCTTTAGCACGGGAACCATTTAAACATTTACCTATACAAAGCAGGCATGTATGGTGTAGTTAAACTGGAAGTACTGTATAAAAGTATGGTTATTCTCTATTGATTAAATGTCACATGGTGTAACATTCTTCTGTATAAAGCAGACCCATGTTCAGACCATGGAAGCACAAATTGCTGCACAGTGTAAAAAAATGCACAGTAAACTCCTAGTTATCCGGCACCCATGGGGGTCGGTAGGTACCGGATAATTGTAGTTTCTGGTTGCTTGAGAGGTAAAAGTAACTCAAGCACCCTCGCCCCCAAAGTTCGCAGGTTTGCACCCCTGCTTAGTGAGTGGGTGGGTACAATAGGCTTTTGCAATTTGAAAAAGCCAATAGCATGCTAGCTATTGCTCCCCGTTATTTGCATTCTGCTGCTGAATGCGGAATCTAGTCGCTGGCCAGGAGCAAGATGTAAACAAATGATTTTGCTAGCAACTAAATAAATTTAGTTGCTAATTACATTTTATACTGTGCACCAAGCCACCAGCAAATAAATAAATACATAAAATCTTCTACTTTTTTCACTCTTTTTCTGTTCTGCTCGGTGCCTCTAAGGGACCGAGCAGAACAGCCGAGCCAAATGCCGCTCGGCGGCATTCGGCTATTCTCTCACTGCTGTTCGGGCTCTTTCAGAATAGCCCGAACAGCAGTGTGAAGCCTGCCGGAGGCAAGCCGATGTACGGCTGAAATCAGCCTGAAGTGAATAGCTGAACAGTGTTCGGCTCACTTCACTTCTGATCGGTCATTCACTCGGCTGCCCTCGGCAGCTTTGTGAATAGACCCCATAGACTAAGAACCTTGAAGATAATATTGTGTTACTCTAAATTCTTTCCTCTTAGGGCTCTGCACAAGGTTGTTACAGCAAATTATATACTATTATCCTGAATTCCTCCAATTGACAGATGTCAATCACTGCCTATTCACAATCACTGCCCCTTTTCCCTAAATCTCTTGCCTGTGCTTTTAGTCTGCCTCGATGCGTCATAGTGCCACCTGAGGTGATGCAACCTTCCTGTAGCTATTAACGGAGCACTTGCAGCTTGAAAACCTGTGTTAAAGTAGACCTTCTCTTGAAATAAATACTTGCCCCATATTCCTCCCCCTCAACAATGTGAAAAAAAAGGCTGACCTTTTTTGTGCGTGCATGTGTTTATTTTTATTTTTTCTTCCTCTAACATTGCACATTGACGCCATTTTCACCTAAGTGACAATGTCTTGTAACCCTGCTCCTGAAGCATTCCGGGATATCTATGTTACATGTCCAGGAGTCAACATCTTCTAAACGGCACTGGGGAAAAAAGGGCCTGGTGATGCATCATTAGGAGCCCAGCTGCAAAAACCCAGAAGAGACAGCCTGCTCCTGTTGACATAAATAAGGATGACAGCGTTGTGGGACATAGCATGCAGACTACCGCAGATCATTGCTGAAAAAGGTAAGAAGAGACTTGAAAAAAAATATTAACACAGGGGGACACAGAGGGGTGAAGTTCCTCTTTGAGTAAACACATAGCCATATCAGGTCAGCTCTCTTCCATGAAAGGCAATATTTGCATTGCATATCTGAATTGCCACAGATGGGAGAAATTCCAGTGCATGTATGGTATGAAATCCTGGTTTGGATTCTAAGCTCTCATGAGCAGGGCCATCCTAACCCTATTGTACTAAAATTGTATTGTATTGTAAATTGTATTGTACCTGTACTGTTTCACCAATTTGGTAAAGCGCTGCACAAACTGTTGGCACTATATAAAACCTGTATAATAAAAAATAATAATAATGGGGGTTGATTTACTAAAGGCAAACATTCACCACATTCACCAAGCTAAGGGAAATTCCCAACGAAAACTTTAAATTCCCTTGCAAAGGGAACAGCATATTTGTCGTCAGTAAATCAACTCCATGGATTGCTAGTTTAAAAGTTATTTCATGATTTTACTTAACCTTCCCCCAGAAAACCTGTCCAGTACTCAACACAGGTTCCTGGTGCATGGTCTCACGGCAGCCAAGTAAACTGTGGCAAAATCCTGGAAGTCTCCTGTGCTCCCCTTTGCTGAGGTAACACGCAGACTCCATTGGACCTTTATTAATAAACACATCACAGCTAGGCTAGAAGACAGAGTTGCGCGTTTTGAACGAACGTGGCACCCATAGATCCAGTGCCTACAGTCGCATTCATTTGACGGTAGCCTTCTCTTTAGTCCCAGCTAACGAGTAGCGGATATCCCCCGCTCATTATCGGGAGCAAACTGAGTATGGTAAGTCCTCTCTTCTTCATCCTTCTTGGTCTCTCTATCCTTTCCTGCTCTCTTTCCCCCCCCCTCTCTTTTAATGTTTCCATAAAGTTGCCCCCCGTTGGGCTTAATTTACAGTATTTGTGGATGTTCTTTATGTCATGCATCAATGTGTGGGACCGTCACAGAAACAACAACCTTGCAAAGAGTTGCCCCCTTCCATAGGGCCTGTTGCCCTACTATGGTCTCCACACCTCTACATGTCCCGCATTGCAACCTGGCACTTCTGGATGTGAAGGTCCACACTATCTACATGTCACCACTTGCACATTACATCTATGTACTATATTTGCCATGCTGTAGTAATATTATATGTAAGATCCACTGCCATACTGCTTGCTATGTTCCTTTGTTGATACTCTTCAATAAGTGTTTTATACTGTAAAACAATAAAAACTTTTGATTTAAAAAAGGTATTTCATGATTGTTAAGCACATCTATGGAGCCAAAATTTACTAACTCTAATTACTAACTCTAAACTGATGAGCTGTAAGGGCTTTTAAAGTATTGCCTATGGACACTTTTACTTTTTTCAGCTTCAGGGGCACCCTGATTTTTAGGGAATGACATATTTGGTGTCTACTTACTTGACGCAAGCTCAAATGGTATATTTTACCCAGGCAAAAATTCATATTATATAAAGTCTGTGTGCAATAACATTAATCTGATTATATTTTTTACTGAAAGTATAGATATAATAAACAGTTGCTCAATTATCATGTTACATGAAAAAGTTAACCTGACACCATTTTTGTTCCTACAGAATCTTTGCTCTCACAAAATATACAATATTTTGGGGTTTCAAGTAATCTTCAGGCCTAAAATTTGCATTATATCATAAGTGCAAACAATTGAAAAATGGCTCTGGCAGCAAAAGGGTCATAATAAACCCTCACTGATCTGTGTAGCTGGAGGCCTAATGGATCAATTCATTCTCAAAGTTCAAAGCAGAAGCAATAAAGTGAATCAACAATTCTCAGCTCAATTTACACAGTTCTCCCCTCCCATCACTTATTAGCCAGCCTTTTTTTCTCTAATGTAAGCAGTGTGAACTGTGCAGTTTAGAGACATTTAATGAAAATTTAATATTAAAAAAAAAATGAAATTTAGTCTATGAAAAACATCCTGGAAAAAACAGCCTGTACCTTTTCATCTAGGGGCAGCTGTAGTAAACCAGTCCATCCCACTATGTCAGTAATCTGGTAAAGTATCTTTTGCTTTCCTGTTTATAATGTAGGAGAAATTCTTAAACACACCCACATCATGCATATTTTTAACAACAAATTCACCATTTCCAGGTTTTTTTGGGGAGTCGGCAGCACGAAGGTTATGTTGCATGTATAGGTTTTGCTTTACTCTACAAGAGAAGAAAAAAAAATTGGGGGCAGAAAGTTGTTGTTTTTATAGGATTTGGTTCCAACAGAACAGAAAGGTAAGGGGAAATCATCCAATGTAGGCAAATGTTCCGGCAACAAACATTAGTGGAGATTTCCTCTCATTTCCTGCTGCATCTCCAGGAAGGGAAGTAAAGAGAAATCTCTGCAAAGGTACACAAACAATAACCTAATAGTTATAACCCTTCCCTACTATATCCAAAACATTTTGGCTAAACACACACCTTAAAGTGGGGCTACACCCTCCTCTCCTTTACAGTCAAGGAAGGTGCCATCTTAGCCTCTACTTGGATGACAGTTTCCATCGTGCTGCTGATCAGCTATGACACCAGCCATATGAGGGCTTGAAAGTTTAGTTGAGAGCTGAAATAAGCAGACTGGCAACCTCTACAGTTATTACCAGAGTCATGACTTGAAAGTAACTGTTTTGGGAAACAGTTAAATTGGTGGGTCTAGTTCCACTTAAAGTACATATTCAACATCCTTGAGTTGATCACCAACTGAGTGAAAATGTCTGCAATAGAAATAATTAAACACAGCTTTTGGAAGTGAGCCCAGACTTTTGGACCTTAATGTATTCACATTATTCCCTCTTGTGTGTGATTTGCCTCTACATGTCATTTAACATTTAAGTGATCAACCTTGTCCTTCTAAACTATACATATAGCACATTACTACTATAATTGAACTTAACAACCACAACAATTTCTGAACACTATAACAAAGTCACATTATAGAAATGCGTTGGTCTTGCTATTATTATTATTATTTAAGATAAAAGAAAATATTTTTAGACCACATTAAATAATAATTACATATCCCAAAATACAGATTACTAGAACAAGATTTCTGTCCACAGAAAATAAGAGGACCCATAAATAGCCCTGTAAGGATTTGTAAATTCTGTACATTGAACAGTTCCTGATTACAGACACCAGCAGCACAGTTCTCTTGCTGGGGCAATTGCAGAACTAATTTTCAGCAAGGCACTAAAAAGCCCATTGCCATAATCTAGCTGGGAACAAATTGTTATACCTGCTATTACAGCCCTTTTTCCAAAGATCACAATCATCTGGGCCTGGTGAGTAATGGGAAAATGGTCACACATTCTAATAAAAGCTGTCCTTTGGACTCCGTTTTAGAAAAGATTTTTCCCAAGTTACACATCACCCACACCTATTAAGGCTTAAATCCTGTCTGTGGATGTTTAGTAGCCATCTCCCTGAACAAGAGCATGCCAAATCCCACAGCAATTCTACTGCAGTAACACACAGTATACAAGGACATCTTTTATAAGCATCCGACATCCGTCTTGCAGTTGCTTGCCGTAAAATGCAATCCTCCCTCGCAATAAAACAATGATTAAATGCACTCAGAAAACTGATTATTCTACAAACTTACCACTTAAGGGAAGCAAACCTAAAATCACATTACAAAAAAAAACTCAAAATAAAAGCAATTCATATCTCACCAATTTAAAAACACGAGATGTAAGTACTGCAAAAGGCTTTATTGTTAGCAAGCAGCAGCCTTACTCTTCCCTTGCTTATTACACTTGGAGAGAGTTATCAATTTGGGACATATTCTAAAGGGCTTATGCTTCATAATTTTACTTTATTGCTGAAACATTTATGCAAATTTAGAGAGCAGGAAAAAAGCAGCCAGATGGAAATGTAGCAGCCCTGGTTCTCTTCTTGGCATATTCGACAGAACATATAATGCTGAATGAGCTTATGCTAATCCCTTTCAATAAGATACATATTTTAAAGCTTTTATGAAATGCAAATGTACAACATTGAATTTGTCAAAAGACTCACAAATAGAGGGCCGATTAAAAAAAATAAAACAACAACAAGTAGTTGTAAGTAAAATAAATCGCAGCAGGAGGTGACGCATGTGAGCGATATTATCTGGATTGTGTTTATGATAAAGATTCAGCAAACTGACATCTACAGAGCAACAAGCTACAAACTATAGATATGCTGGAATGTATTTGGCTTGGCATAATTAGAATTGTAATTTGTTAGCGATTCGTAGCGGTGGCATACTTCATTGCAGTAAGGACAGCCCCCACAGAACAGATTAGTTATATTTCCCATATACAATTTTGGCAAGGTGTTTTGCTGCAGATTCCTTGTCTGCTGTATATTGGTGCCAAAATTGATGTCAGTTTTTAGCATGGGTATAATTAGCAGAAGAAAATTTTGATTCCAAAGTATATGTATATCAGAGCTAGAATTGTGGGTATTGTATAGTTATATTTAAAGAAGTACTCCAGGACTTTGAGAAATTTGGGCCTACATGATGCGCATGTGCTGTGTTCTTGCAGAGATTTTTGATGAACGAAAACCCCACTGATTCATCTATTTTCTTTCGGTCCCCAAAACAATTTACAACCTGAATTCCAACCAAAGATTTAAATCACAAGATAAAAAATGAAAATCGGTACCATCAACTGTTCGATTTTCGTTTGAAAGACTGTTCGTGTACCAGTTTCCAATGAAAATCGCACAGTATATGGGCACTTTAAGTCTTTTGCTGAAACATTAACTTCACTTCAATAAAAAAATAACCCTGTATGGGTTATCTCACCCCCTTCCTAGCTAGTACCCTCATGTAGACCTCACATAGTCCTTGGATGCAGGGCGGACCAGACAGCTGGGAGGTTGGTGTGGAAGTACACTATCTAAGAGTGGGATGGGAAACCCACACAGGGATTCTTTTTTATATTAAACCAAACTTGTACAAACAATCTTGGGCAAGTCAAACTGCGCATAGAATTAAAAAAAATTAGAAGTTACTTAAGTGAAAACTGCATGTCAGAACAATAAGTAGACCCACAACTGATCTGAGGTTATGTGAAAATCTCAGCTATTTTTGTAGATGTCAAAATTGGCCTCTCCACTCCAAAGCCTCTCTGTTAAACCACTAATATGATTGGAGGCCAAACTTATTAAAAGGGTGCTGAAGCAATGGGCAAATGGTAAGTTCAACAAGAAAGGATGAAATGAAGAGTCATTTTTTGCACTCTGTAATTTGTTAGTATAGCAATCGACATGCATGAGGACCCTTAGTGCAGATGTTAAGCTTACATATTGTGGCCAAAACACAAACTAAAAACTCATGATTATGTGTATCTGGTCTTTTGGAAAGCAAGTGAAAAGATATGCTTAAAATGCACACCAGCCATCTATTTAATAAATGGTTATTATAGGCAACATAATAGGCTTGTTAGAAGCATTGTGCATTCACAATGAAACTACCTGTTTTTAGTATGTCATTGATCGATCTATAATTGAACCATGTACATACACTGCATATGTGTTATCCAAATACTCTCCTTTGTGATGTATACCATAAATATGCTAATGCTACCCAGGAAACAGTGCAACTGTGCTTAAGTCAGAGCATTAATTTAATTTACATACAGTTTGTATATAATCCAACATAGCCAGATTCGAGTAAACTACTTCATATACTTCTAGGTCAACCTGCAGCTTTAAATCACAAAATTCTAAGCAACTTTCTCTGAGCAAAAAATAGCAAGTGGGATACATTGAATGAACGTGGTAACATCTAGGCTTTATACACAGATACTCAGCAGCCAGTTCTCCCACAACACCAGATTACCAGAAAGAAGATGATTTTAAGATGTGTGTTAGCTCAGTGCAATAAGACTATGCTTGGCTGTAAAACTGAAGGACTGAACAAGAAGCCTGAGCAAATTGTTCAGAAACACATATTTCTAGGTTTGACTTCGATTTGACTGCAGTGTAACATTATTAATGAAAATGAACCCTTACATATATTGAGCCAGACAAAACCACACATATTGTTAATTAATTCAAGAATTTAAACTGCTTTGCAAGGCATGCCTGCTTTCTATAATACTGAGTCACAAATCTCCAGCTATTACCTGCCTAGACATCCCCAAATATGGCACCAAAGGAAATCAATGATGACCTGTCACTAGAGCTTTATAGACAAGTCACAATAATATTTGTGCCTTGTATTTAGCTAAAATGAATGTCTAACACCTTTGAAGGAAAAGGAAATAACTAAACAAAGACAGAGCTACACAAAGAGATTACATGGAAATCCTCCTGCAATACAACTGGTAAAAAGAAGACAACTAATCTATTGAACTTCTGTCCAAGACGTCTGATACAGAATAAAAGATGTTATTTTTATTGGGTTTTAATTTTATGCAGTCTGCCCATTAAAGTCCCATGAGGAAGATGCTCAATTCGTTAAAATAAACTACCGTCTGTGACTGCCTGAAACAAGTCTAGAATTTTAAATACTACTGAAAGAGAAAGCAGTCAGTGATCTGGGTTTTATCATGACTACATGAAGAAATAATATCCAGAACACAAGGCACAATGTGCTGTTTTACTAGCTATAAAGTGACTGTGTGATTATATTAGTGTGAAAGGCAGTTTTTCATCTTACAAAATGTAAATAACATATGCACTTTAAAGGGAAATAAATCTTATAAGGATAGTCATAATCTACACAACATGGTCTTGTGTAAAAGCTCAAGCCGAGCAAAAATCTCTTAAATGTGGTTGTTTTCATGGTTTAAGTCTGTTGTATCCTATTACAGGGTACACGGTGTCTGGAAGGATGAAAAAAGACCTAATGTAAATGTGAGCCTAGTTTTAAAAGAGGATGGAGTTTTATACTCATGAATTACAGTGTTCTACTGTGTTAGGATCTAGTTATCTTAAAGCCATACTACAAACAAAAATCATAATCTCATTGCATATCAATTATATAATTCACATGTACCTTATAGCTACAAGCATCTCCTGTTTAAACAGGTCAGTTGTAATGGTTCTACCCCATCTCATGGGTGACCATAGAAAAGAAACAAGCTGTTAAATCTCTGCTTCCTGAATCATAAAATGTAAAAATACATTTAATGAAGTTTTAATACAAAACAATACAATATAATACAATTACAGTACAGTACATCAATATATGACTGGAATAAAACAAATAATTTCATACAATGTTATGTTTCCAAACGTTTCTAAGATCAAAAGACAATTCTATCTCACTCAAATGTACTCTAATCCCACATCAGTTATGCTCATATTTGGATAGAACAGCTGCCAGTTTGTTAGGCACTTGAAAAATTTGAAATTACAAAATTACAAAAAATTCAGTTTTCTTCCAAAATAGGGAAACGTAGGAGGTATTTCATATGGAGGAGGTATTTTGGATCCACCGAACGTATCCAGTGAAATGTAATTATTGTACCAGGAGCTTGCAATTTTGACAGTGTGATTACTTTCTAGTATCTACTCTACAATTAATCTGCATCTACTGTATTGTACACTTAAAACAGGAGCATATGTATGAGGTGTTTATTTTAAATTGTGCAACACTGTACAATTTTTTTTGAGGGGGGGTATTTATTAAGGTATACTTAAAGCAACCTATAAATGTGATTTACTACCCTCCACAAAGAGCAGGCAGTTTAAAGTTCCTGAATGGAAACCTGTGCTTCCTCATCTGGCTGGCTGCCAGCATTGATGTCCATCTTTGTGCGAGCTTTGCTAAGAGAGTCACTAGCGCTCCAGACATGTAATTGTGTTTCACAACAACAGCATCACAGACATGTATACCTTCCAACTAAGACCCAGCAGAAACGCTCTATTGCTTTTGAGAATGCTACTGTTTCCATCTTTCCAGACTTTTGAATGGGATTACCAAAGCACCGAGCTTCCGTTACTGAGGTCAAACAGAATCTTTGGCAAAAAGGTTTCATCTACTCTATGGCCTATCCAGAATTGCAGGTTCTTGATAATGACAAAGGGCATTTCTTCACTATCACTGAACATGCATTGCAGTGACTCGGCACCAAACAAAATCCAACCTGGGGCTGTCACACATCGGATCTCCTGCTGACACAATGACTACAGTTATAACCTGTAAATTATTGGTCAACCACTAGAATTTTCCCTATAGCGTGACACCATCCCTTATTCTCTATTACTTCTCTGGGACCCTCTATTGATCGTCAATGCTGCAATCCCGCTGAGGACACTTTCTGTTCATAACTCTAACATATTCTATTCAGGCTCTTATCAATGTTTATCATATGACTGTTTATTCCCCTAAAATGTCCCTTTAATCCTCATCCTATCTGATACCATGTTGTGAATCTACGGGTCATACACTACTGCAACAACATTTGTTATATCTCACTCTTTTTGTTACAGGTTTGTGTATTATTGACAGCGCCCAGCTGTTATATCTTTTGTTATAGTTTACATAATTCTTCAAGGTCATTACCACTTATGTTTTCAACATACCAATTTTACTATGTTGTGAGGCTGAGGCATATGATCACACAAGTCCAATTTTCCATGCTGACTCCATTATACTAAATCGAGAGAAATTGGAGAATACCACTTGACATTATAACACCAAGCATCATGAGAAAGGAAACGGAAATGGACATTGTTTTATATCGAAGAAAGGTATTTTGAATTGGTAACCATTCTAGCAAATTGTTAACCTTTTGTGCAAAGGAACACTAACCTTCTACCTCCTTTTTTAATTTACGGGGTGCTGAGGGTTTCTTAATTACAGATGCAGAGGGAGTACCTAATTTTTTCAGTGTATATACATATCTGCACTTAATAAATCTCAGGACGATTTTCAGATTAACTTGATTGCATTAACAATTTATTTCAATTGTTAAGCCATTGGATAAAAGAAATTACAGGAGAAGAAATAATTTAAAGTCAACCCCCCCCAATGCTGCTTTAAGGACTTACCTTAAGTGATGCCTCTTGATTCGAACATCTTCCTTCCTTCTTAGCTTTTAGGGTCGGTAAAATTTCAAAAATTTCGAGGGTATTACCCTTGGTAGAAAAACCGATTGCATAGGGCTATATGCGGATTATTTATTACTAATTCTTCAAGATTCGGGCCCCTCCTAAACTACTACGATTCATAATATAAAAGAGTTTGGTTAATACTCCTGAAAATCAACTGCCAGAAATCAGTCCTCGTGCCTCTATTCCCCAGACCCCCTACTACCACCAAATCTTCCTCTCCTTTAAAAATTGAGTCATTATTAAAGTACCTGAGGAATTATAATTATTAAAGGCCCTGGCCCTTACAATAAATATCACCACTCTGATTATGACTACCATTAAAAATAATAGCAAATATAGTGTAAACTTCCACTATCTGTGGATGGTAGAATTCATCTTATTAAGACGATTCTCCTTCCTAAGTACCTCATCCACATGCATGTGATAGTACCGAAATCCTTTTTACAGAACTCAACTGTATGTTTTCTTCTATTGCAAGGGGCACTATTAGACTAAAATTGAAAATGATCACATCATACAGTCCCAAGGAAAAGCAAGGAATGGCTCTTTCAGACCTATTTTTATATTACTTAGTTGAGAGTTGAGAGGCTTAGTAGCATTGGTCTCTCCCAATAATCTCTCCAATTGCATTGGTCTCTCCCAATAATCTTTCAACTGGGACATGTGTTAGGGATAGGACAACTGTTATTTTTCTAGAAGTTCCTAAGCTTTTCCCTTGCAAACATAATTTACCAATTCTTAAATTTGCTGTCCCCGTGTGGAATGGAGCTAACAAACTGGTATCCTTTCAGGGTCCTCTTGATTATTTATAATTTTGGAACAATTCATTTCTCATTTAGTTACTATCCCTGACTCTACCATAAAGAAATACCATGGAAATGCCACCCTAACAAATGTATATCATAAAGGTGTTATGCACTCATTTATGCAACCCCCAAAAAAGTATGAGTTGAATCTGTGGTGCATTCTGCATTTTGAACCTCATGAATGTGTGTAGATCATGGGATTTCAATGCAAAGAATAGCGATACATCTAGAAATGCTATTATCATACAGTCCTTGCATAGCAATGTCAGTACATGGTAAATGCACTACCATATAACTGTATACATACTTCAGCGAGAGGCGTATATTTTATAAATCCACTCTCTAGAGTGTCACATGTAGTAAACAGAGAAGGAAGACAAACGTATATTGCATCTGAAATAACTGATTGTGAAAATAAAAATGAATAGATGAATGCATTGTTTTCAGAAAAATTAATACAATAAAATTCAGCTATTCACTTACAGTTTGCCGCTGTGTGACGATATGTATCATTTTTCTTATAATTTTGTTATGATTCCTTTCTATACAACACCCATACTCTGCCAACTGTATCAATGAATGAGGCCACATTGGATGTTTATAAATCCCATGATCAGCACATGCCTGACTTGCCCATAAATGCCTTTAAACTATAAGAGCAATTTGTAGCCTATTTATTGGGTCTTTTGCTTCCATTAAGCTGTACCATTTCTCCGTATAGTTATGACAAAGAAAATGTTAATAGCATGCCAGCTCCATCATTTCACTCATAGAAAATCTTCAGAAGCATGTTGCTCACTTGGCTGACCATGGACCAGGAGTTATCTGCCAATTTGTTTTCACTATAGCTGGCCCATGGCATTTTGCATTTGCCAGGGAAGCAGCAGGCAGGACTCAGTTCAATGCACTGCTAGGATTCCTTACTGGGCTCCCAGTTGAGCTTGATAGGTTTCAATTCTGCTTGCTTTCTCTACCCCTATTTCAATTCTTATACATGGGAAATAGGAAGCATCTGTGAATGAGGCTGCTGAAAGGGAGGGGAAGATAAATGGGCCCCTAACCAACCACATTTCCAGTCTATGAACGTGTGCTCTATCAAAACAACATAATCCTCACTGTCAATTTTTTTACATCTGTTTATCTATGGGGAGATTTACAAAACCGAGAATGTTATCAAAAAGCAACAGGATATTTGTAATAATAAAATCCAAAACTAGTGTAAAGCAAGGACAAAAAAATCTAAAAAGCCTTTGATCTATTTAAATATTAGGTAGAACAGAGCAGCTCCTGCAGGGGTGCCATATAATAAAGCTGCATTCTGTGGCCACGTGCAGCTCTCTGAACAGGCTTCAAGTCTACTTAAGAAAACAACAAAGCTTTACAATTTTCAAGCCTTGCTCAGATCATGCTCAGATCATTTTCCAGGGAATGAAACATAGACCACACTCTGATTGCAGGTCTTTGAAAAATGTTAAGACTGAAAGGTTATCCATAACCGATGTACACATAATTCACAGAGACTGGAAGCATGTGACCACATGTTTTCTGAGTTCAAAGGTACTGTAAGGGTTTCCGCACCCTGCTGTAATAAAATAAAATAGAATGGGGGGGGGGGGGGATTTATCAAAACCAGAGCAGACAGAATCTGGAGCAGTTACCTATGGCAACCAGTCAGCTTATCTCTTCAGTGTGTCCAGTTAAGCTTTGAAAATCAAAGATAGAAGCTGATTGGCTGCCATGGGCTACTGCTCCAGATTCTGTCTGCTTCAGTTTTAAGAAATTCCCCTCAATGTGTTTAACAATTTTACTTGCACAGAAATTACAGTTTGTCAAAGCTGTGTCCATCCAATATAGAACTTTAAAACTTTAGAATGGATGAACTGTAGGTTATAAGAAGTAATATGGCTTTCCCTAATACTAAATGTAATTGGGGCATATTGATAAACGCAGCACAATAAGTACTAATGCTGTACAAAGTGCAAAATCCAAGGGCAGCCAATTAGATTTCAGGTTGCTGAAGTCATCTAAGAGAAACAACATTTATATCTGCCTGCTGGGGGATATGACACTTGGCATATTATTCTGTGTTTTACTGTAAAAGCCTATATGTGGCATGGACCAAATGGATACCTGTAATTTGCCAAACTGAATTGTCCTTAGAGTGTGTCTTTTGTAAAAAGAACAACTCCAAGAAGATTTATTCTGAAACTGACCGTGCACACAACAATTTTCTAGCAATAGCAACCATCTTTAAGTGACAAGAATAACTGAACAATGAAACCTGCCACCATCCCACAGTGCTGGCCAAGGTCCTGTGGTATCAAACATAAGAATGCCAAAGTTTGCCTCCCCAAGATGTCACCATGTCACCTCCAGACCAGCAGCATGAAGTGCTTAGATTTTTAAATGCAGCACTGCCGCTCTGGGGTAAAGTTACGTTTCTGCAGGAAAGTTTGTCAACCGGGTCCGGGTGGCTGGTAGGGAAGGTGTTTGAAGCTCTCCTGTGTGGAAGTGCAGTTCTAAAAACACATATGGCAGTCACTGTTCACCACTCAGCAGGGACGAACATAAATCACTGGATATGAGGGTGAATAAATAGGCATGGCTTGTTTGACGTGGCTTTAGGGTTGGAAATGGAAGGCTGCAATGCAACCTATTCCATTCTCAATATCTGGGGCTCTGGTAAAGACACGACACTCCTCAGACTTTGTGTCTTGGTCACACAGAGAGCCCACCAGTATCGGTGACAGATTAGTATGATCCTCGCCCAGCTTGTCCGCACAAATCCATTTCCTGCTCTCTAGCCCCTAACTTGCCTCTCTGGATTCTAGGTTTTTATGCCAGTCCCTGCACTGTCTGTTCAGAACCTCTATTGCCAACACCAGTTTCTCTTTACTCCTGGATACCCACTATGCTTCTTTCACCGAGTTTTCTGCACTCTAAGAATGCAAAAATACACTTAGCAATGTCAAACTGCCCGTGACAGTTTATTCCTCTATACATAACTACCTCAGAGCTACCACGTTGTTAAGTAGTCTCCAATTAGTTGGTTATAGAAAATCATTGTGGTATATATTATCATAGTTAGGTTGAAAAAAAAGGACAAATGTCCATCGATTTCAACCAACATAAAAACAAATTAATTAAAAACCTGCATCCACAGAACCCTAAATATTGAGTAATGGTTTAACTATGAAAATATTTTTTTTCACATGCTTTTATATTAAAATCATGCTTTGAGAATTGGTGCTGTACAGTCATTATTACATTTGTAGCAAGAAACACTTGAGGAAAAGCTTACTGGCCTAGTCACAATTATTAGTGGTAAAAACAATATTACTCTCACAAAGAGATGTGAAAACGGCATGTGTACTTGGTCAAAAGAACAGTCTACAGTACATACTCAACATCCATGACTAGTGGCAGGGCTACACAATGTATGGTATAGGAAACTGTTATATAAGGTCTTTGAACACAACATACAGTAGGTGATCCTGCTTCACATTAGTATCAAACAGCGTCCTCATTGCTTAGAGGCACCCTTTGGGATAAGGTAGCATCCACTTCCGGGTCTCAGCTTGTTGCTAGGCTTTGTGTTTCCGGGAGTCTACCTCTTACCTGACGGTGTCTTTGAGCAATGAGTACGCTGCTCGATTCCAGTGGGAAGCTGGACCTCTGCTGCTATGTTCAGATAATTTTTCTTAGCTTCTATCATATAGTCCTGCCACTGACCATGGATGCTGGGTATGTAGACTTTTCTTTTGGCCATATACACACATCACTTACATGTGAGTATAATATATTGTTTTAACCCTTAATAATTGTGAAAGTTTTGATGTACTAGGTCCGTGCGCGCTCTCTTTTCCTTTTTGCTACAGTATGTAGATCACACCTGTCTGCTGAGCTCAATTTGTAAAAAATACTCTAAGTATCCTCTTACAAACGTATACCAAGGCATGCATTTGGCAATCTTTTATTTTTTCTTAATTTTTTTCTTTTTCACAGTTGCATCTGTATTAAAGAGTATTTTTCAGCAGACTATTTTATTTTGGACCCTGATCAACTTCCCTGGCAGGAGGTCAGTTTTATTTGCAGATTATTATCACTGATGTCCTGCAATGCTTGTTCCACTAAGTTCTCTGTATCTTCATTGTACTTTTCATTAAAAACATAATTCAATAGACTAAAAGTTCTACACTGGCTAGTACCTCTTGACCCCAATATAGTTTAACGAAATCAAACCACTAGTCAGCTAGCCTGCATAGATAGCCCAGTTTTTGTTTGAAGCCAGAAATAAATTGTCATGTTGTTTGAAGCTGTAGAAATTGCATATTTATGGGCATTTTTATAAATGCATGGCAATTACCATGGCTTTACCTCTATTTTGATTTCTCCTTTTCACACATCCCTATTTATATTGGTTTCTAATTCCTCACTTTGCATCTCACCATTCTAAGATGTAAGTTGCCATATGTTTCAACCGCTGAGTGTTTTCCTGTACTGTGACAAGTTTGGCAATGTGGCATATGCAAAGGCACTGGATATGCATATCTTAATATGTAGTAATAGGCTCCATCTTGCAAGCATGTTGTCAAATAGATAAAAAAGTTAATTAGGCATTGATGTAATATGTTCTAAGGCAGGCACTGCTGCCTTTGATTCTAGGTGCCTTTGTGCAGGCTTGTGTGCACATTCCTCCATCCATCATTATTATTACTACCTATGGTTTGCATCCCTGTAGTTGAAATTAAACCCAGCAGTGAATATTCTAATATAAATACTTTATGGGCAAGTAGATGCCAGTCAGCTCTGCCATTCACTGCCAGCTTCCAGAAGCTGGACACATCTGTGAAGCTCAAGTTCTGTCTGCCTGTACAAATAGTGCCCTGTGGGGTTTATAGATATGCTGCAACACACGTGGTGATGAAAGCAGGACAGTTTAACTGAATTTAGAAATATTGCCCGAAGTGGCCAATTAATAAAACTGTGGTAATTTGTCTCTTTCTCCATCACAAACTGCAGGTTTTGGCACTTTACGCATCAGAATATATATCAAGCCGGTATGTTATTGGTAGACCATGTAACGATCCACGATGCTTACCTTCTAAAATAATACATTAAAGTGTCAGTAATCCGGTCTAACGTTTTCTCCTTGTGAATGGGCACTCCTGTGCATTAGGTGTCGTACATCTCTGCCCTCTTACCTTATCACAATAATGTTATTAATAGGAAATATTGTAATTGCTATATTTCCTATAAATCAACAACTATCAGGGCAGAGGCAAAAGACAGCAGCTGTCTAGTTCATAACTGCCCAGTCTGTTTGGCCCTAAAGCAGTATTGACACCTGATACTGAAACAAGGGGGGTGATTTACTAATAGACAATAAATATGTTCACTTTACAAGAGAATTTGCACTTTGCAGGGTAAGTTTCCCCTTAGCTTAGTGAATAAGGTGAAGCTCTGCTGACTTCCATCATCCAATCATGTGCAAGACAAAATATTGTTTTGTTTTAATTTTTCTTACACATGATTGGGTATTCTTTGCAAAGTGACATTTCTCCACATTTATCCAGCTAAGGGAAACTTTCCCAGCAAAGTGGAAATTCCATTGCAAAGTATACAGCCTGTCTGCCTTTAGTAAATCAACCCCAAAGACTGGGCAGTGTACACTAAAAGGAGGACAAGGAGCAGGGTCTGTGTCAGGTTGTCACCAATAGATATCAGCATAATCCACACCCTACCATACCATATCCTCTTGGATTACACTGCCTGCCCCTTATGTCAGTATTAGGAGAGCTGGAGGATAAAGACTCTTTTCTACCCCTCATGCCCAATAATGTTCAATGCCCTTCCCCCAAGGTATAGTATGTGTTTTACAAGCTGGAGAAGGGGTGGGAGCATTTGTGACTGTTTTTCTAAACGTTTACTTATGCTTTAAATAATTTGATTTATAAGTGGATAGTGCATGTCACTTGACAGCTAATAACACAAGGTTCTGTCTAGCTGCACTAAGGGCAGCTAGATACCCACAGACATAGCCATTTACATAAGCCCTAACCTAGACTAGAACTGAATGATTACATTTTTTTATGCCTCCTTCTCCATATTATGGTAAAAAACCTTTCTTTGAGAAATCCCTGAATTTCAACCATTCCAAACAGTACATCACTTTTAGGATCATTCATGAAATCATACAAGAAACTAATTTTGAACATTGTTTGGACCCATCATCTTATGTATCTAAGTAATTCTAATTGGAAAACTGGTTATTTTTTACTGAACTGGCCAATTAGTCGCTGGATTTTCCACATTGCCAGATAGACATAATCATTGACATTACACATTAGCTGGCTGGCACACAAGGTGTGACTTAACCCTGTACATAAAAACTAGAGTCACAGCAATTATTTGTAGATGCTTTATTTCTCTCCCAGTTTATGTTACATGGTAATGTTATTTTTGCCTGGAGTGTTTTATAGTTGGAGATTTAGTGATGCTTGACACAGTAATGGTCAGAGAGCCGGATTTATTTGTTACTGTTGTGTGTACAAGCATATGAAGAGCACAGAGTGGAAATCCTGTGGGAGAAATAGGATAGCAGTACTAAGATATGTATTTGAAGATTCACAGAGCAAATGGATCATTGTGGCAGCAGCACAGCAATATCCAACTACATACTGGCTGCTGCTTCACCACCCTCTGAAATGACTGAAATCCATCAGCTTTCCCAAAACTCTAGTCATGACTGTTCCATTATAATATTTTATTTGCATTTTCGCTATACATACATAATTCCTTTTTTTTTTTTTGCAGTAGACACACTTTACTATGTATTGTTTGTGTTCTATAAGAAGCTGTGCTTTATAAATAAAAGGAAACGTAGGATTTGATATTACATGCAAGTCATGACCTTGTCCACTCTCACCTTCTGAACCACCCTATTAGTCCGTGATTTTTCTCTTCAAAATTAAAAGTCTAATAGTTAGGTTCAGGAGCTCAAATGGTACATGGCCAAACTTTGTTATTACAGGAATAGTTGAATTTAAATTCAGCTCCTTGTTTCTACTGAAATAATCTACTGATGCTTTTGTTTTTGCATTTTCTTATTACATGCTCAGTTTGAATTGCAAATGTTTGTGAGGGGTTTCATTTAAATTGTTACTGTTGAAATTCTACAGAATGTGGCAAAAAAAAGCTTTGCATTATCTATTTTAACAAATTATACCACTGGTTAAAGAGACAGAATGTGATAGCATTGTTCGTCATACAGCTTAAATAGGTACTGTATGCCACAATCGTGGAGGTCAAGGAGACGGCAGAATCTCAAGACACATGCCACTGCTTAAGTCCAAGAATCTTGTAGCAAAACAAAGACTGATGAAGCCTACCAATATTCAGGTTAGAGTGAATGTATGATTAAAAAATCTCTAAAGGTAACCTGCACTGAGCAAATACATAGGCTGCAATAGTAGAACTCTCCTTTCAAAAATATTAGTCTTCTCATTGATATGCTAAAGTCTTCAATACTTTTTGACTCTGAAAAAGCATGCAAATCATGGGTTCTGACTTTCCTCTGACTTTTCTAGGTGCATGCTTGTTCAAACTTTGCAATACAAAAGTACTGAAACATCCAGGCAGCTAGCATTATTAGAAATATAGGTTTTCTTTAATGTACATGTTTTCTCTGTAATATGTTACACATATGTTAGTTGTTCTACTAGAAAATGTAGTTAAAAGATTATAAGAGATAAGGAAGTCAGACTAGCCTGCATAACTTTAGAGTCTTTAAATTAAAGTGACACTATACTCAGAAGTTAAACCTTAAAAATGCATTGAGGTATCTAAACTATGAACAAAAATATATCTTATTTGTGTATCACTCGGCTGTAGATCCTCAAATCATCTCTGAATTGGTGCTGACACTGTCCTTCCTCTCCAAGCTTGCTCCTGTGATAGACTATGATTTTTAAACAAATTAGAAAACTAAACATGAGATTGTAGTCCATCATGGGAGTAATCTTGGAATAGTGGCTACTTTACAACACACACAGGGACCATGGGGAACAAAAGTAGCCACCCTCCAGAAGGAAGGACAGTGTCAGCACAAATTCAGAGATGTTTTGAGGATCTAGAGCTGAGTGATACACAAATAAGATACAGTTTTGTTAATAGTTAAGGTACTTGAATACATTTTTATAAGATTTAACTCCTGAGTTTAGTGTCACTTTAATAGGAATTGTAAGGGGAATTTATAAACCAATGAAATGTATTTCTTTTTACCTGCATACAGCATAATGCAGTTGTCTATTACACACACAATCCCCTCCTTCATACTAGAGTAGCATTGCTGCTGTGAAAATGACAGCTGATTAGCCCATTGCTTGACGGCAAGAAGGGCTCAAGAAACCCAGTTTTATCGGCACTTAAAGCAAAGGCACAGAGCTCTACTTACTAGTAAGTCCTGGTCAATTCACTAACAATGCTTTTCATCATTTCTCCTTTAATGAAAACGACGAGGAATAGCAAAAGTCATCCATCAAAAACATATACAATAACATATTAATGAATAATGGCTGAAGGGGTTATATCCTCCTACTCAGTCATTATAAATAGGCTAGTAAATTGCCTGTCATATAAAACGATTGGGGCAGAGAGGTCTTCCACACATCTCTTCTTCATTGGGTTTTTATTTTCCCATAGAATTTCCATAAACTCCTAGACAGCCACTGTATTCATTCTCAGTCCTTTTTTTTCAAAGAGCTGAAGGAAAAAAAAACCCTTAGCTGAGTCTCACTATCTTTTACTAAATGGCTTGACCCAGCTTGATATGTTAGCAGTATCGGGGAGGAAGATTAATTTTGATTTGGTGGCCTCCCTGTTTAGTGAACTCTGCCAAGGAAAGCAGAGGGACAGTGGCAGCAGAGGTCTGCAGTTTACTCATTAAAATGTTTGCTGATAGCCTTTTAGTGCAGACATCAATGGATGGAAATATACTTCAATAACCGAGTAACAAGCCATTACAGCAAAGGTCAGGTGACGTTCAGATATCTAAAGCTATGTCTAATTTGTGCTGTGCTTTTTATGGCCTTGCTAGCTAAATAATGTATGTGACAACATTTTACAGAACTGCTATGATCATCCCTTTTTCCTTTGACATCTTTGTAAAGGAATCACACTGACAGTACAATATATTATAACACTCAAGCTGGACTTTAGGATTATATAAAAAAAAGACAACATTTAATGCAAATATGTATTGATTTAAATCATTACATTTATTTGAAATGCAACTAATGTATGTATCTGAATCTGTCAAGCTCTCAGGCTTTTGTCATTCCTTCACAGAAGCATTCAGACTGGCAGAACTGGTAACCTGAATGTATCTGTAATCGGATGAATGCAGATGTGCTGATAAGAAATGAGAAATTACATCATCGGTCTGCTGCATATCCTTTCCTATTCCCAGGATGGGATCTGGGACCTGACCAAGCTGTATTGCTTAAAGTAATATTTAAACTCTCAAACTTTTTTTTCAATAACGAATCCAGATTAAACAAATATACATTGCCCAGCAAAGTATTTCTCTGAATTATTTCCCCAAACATTTAAAGTCATGGGGGGGAATTTATCAAAACTGGAGCAGACAAAAACTGGAGCAGCTGTGCATGGCAACCAATTAGCTTCTCTTTCAAAAAAACAAGGGGAACACATAGGAGCTTTACGCTGAGTAAAATTGTATAGTAGTGACCAAATCCTAGGGTTTCAATAAACTTAATTCAAAAAAATACAATCCCCTTTAAACAAGAAATCCCTAAAAATGGAGATGGTCTGATAAATGGATCACAATGCGTAATATAATATAATATAACAAAGTTTAATGATACTAATATATATAAAGACACCTATAACAAGACATTTAAAACCAATTAAAAAGCTTCCCTAGAATCACCTGAATGTAAAGATACGGGTATTTGAACATTTGAATCTCCTATGGGGGAGGAAGTCTCTGATGTGAGTGAAAAAAAGAGAGATATATCACCCAGAAAGAAAAACGGAGCTGTACTCACATTGTACGCAGCCGGCAAAAAGTAGTCCTGGTTAGATCCCACAACGATACATGCATGTAGTTGTTTGTGGCAAGAGAGTATCCTTATGAAACAATGTCACTGAATGGGATCTATTTCATTGGTAAACTTGGACTCCCACCGATGTCCGAGACGCGGGGTTATCCCCCCAAAAGAAAGAGCCCCCAGAAGGGTTTTGAACATTCGTCTCGTTTTGCCCACATAGAACATATCACATGTGCACAGCATTAGATAGATCACACCTTTAGTTTCACAGTTTACGAAATGATGGGCCGTGAAGCACTTCCCTCGAGGGGTGGTGACTTTTGTTCCAATATGGACATATCGGCAGAATTTGCACCCCTGACACTGAAAGGTGCCGGGATACTTACAGCAAGGGCCATTCCTAGTGAAGAAGTCGCTATTCGTCAATTTATCCTTAAGGGAGGGACATCGTCGGTAAGTGATGGTAGGTCTCGTACTCAGGAATTTTGAAATTCTAGAGTCCCTAGTTAGACAGTGCCAATGTTTTTGAAAAATCCTCGATATTTCTTTATGTTGGTTGTTAAAAGTCAAAATTGGTCTCACAAAGGAGTCCTCTTTCTCAATTTGTATTTTTTCAATTAGCTTCTCTCTTCAGTTTGTTCAGTTAAGATTTGAAAATCAAAGAGAGAAGCTGATTGGTTACTATGCACAGCTGCTCCAGATTTTGTCTGCTCCAGTTTTGATAAATTCCCTTCATTGTGTTTCCAAACAGCTGGCTCCAGCTCTCCCAGCTCCACTCAGCGAAAGGAGACCCTTCAAAACAGGAAATTATGACCAGTGCTAAGGGGACCAGCTGATTCTGCAGGAAACCTTTAAGCATCAAGAAGCAGCATCCATTGTAAGTGATTTCACTAGTAATTCTTAATATCACTTAAACTGCAGATGAGAAAAGCCTTCTAACCTGACTGTGCTGTTTAGCAGGGCTATGTAAATCTTAGATCAAAATGTATGTTGTTCAAGTATGTGTATGTGTTTAGCTGCTTGCCTGCCGTTTTCAGCTTTATTTATAACACAATGTGCTGTATAGTGTTCATCAAAAAACACAGTCATTAATTCAATACACACACACATTACAGTAAGTAACTTAAACCAATTAGAAGAAGGCCAATCACATGAGAGCTTTAGGTCTATTTTTAGATGTAAAAGCTGGTCCATTAACCCAACATGCACATCCACTACTCTGCTCGTTGGGGTGATTACAAAGCTTCATAACTCTGTCCCCATCTATATCTCCAACCTCATCTCAAAGTATCACCCAAACTGTTCCCTTCACTCTTCCAAAGACCTCCTGCTCTCTAGCTCCCTTGTCAACTCCTCCCATGCACACATCCAGGACTTCTCTAGAGCCTCTCCCATCCCCTGGAACTCCTTACCCAAACCCGTCCTTCTATCTCCTACTCTGACTGCCTTTAGGCGATCCTTAAAGACTCATCTCTTCAGGGAAGCCTATCCCGCCTCAAACTATCAATTGAACTATCACTTTCTAAAACAATTCATTGACACACAGCTACCTCCTCATGTATCACTTGCCCCTCCCTTTTAGATTGTAAGCCCTCACAGACAGAGCTCTCTTTACCATCTTGTCTTGAATTGTATTGTGATTGTAATGTCTTCTTTATATTGTAAAACGCTGTGCAAACGGTTGGCGCTATAGAAATCCTGTATAATAATAATAATAACAACTCTATACATGGCTATTGCATACTTTCTTTTCCTCCTTAACCATCTAGATTTGGCCAAATCTGTTAACGACCAAACTAAACAAGTTCAAGCCAAAATTGGTTTATACAGACCAGTGAGAGTGGCCTGCTTTAGTTAGTGAAATAAGGGTGTTGTGCACATACCACTACTGCAATGATTTGCAGATTTAAGACATTACAGTGAATAGATCATTATCAGACAGAAAAGGAAAGCTAGTCTACCTCCTCAGAACCAAATCCAGTGTTAGAAACCACAGTGCTCAGGTAAAGGTCTCTGCAGGACCCGGTCAACTTCATAGATTGAAAAACTGGCACACGAGAGTGATCACCCTGGTACAAACTTGATTTCCACATGGCATAAAAACAGCATACAAATGATCATATAATAGATCATGATCCTTTTTCTCCATGAGATGTTATTTTCTTATGAAGTCCATTGGATGAACTTAAATGTTTAGTCTTTTTCAGTATTTTTAGATAAACAGGTAAAAGATTTCAACTTCATGTAAATAATTTGTTCATCTGCTTACGTTTTAAATACCTTGTATTTTGTGTATAATGTTTAGCTATATGTATATGTACATGGGGGCAACTACACTATATGGCCAAAAGTTTGTGGGCACCTGACCATCACAACACCAATATGTACTTGTTGGACATCCCTTCCAAACCCATGGGCTTTAACATAAAGTTGCCCTCACTGAACCCCCCCCCCCCCCACCCCGATTACCATAATTGTGGCTATACCACCTCCATGTTTCTTCGGAAGGATTTTCACAAGTGCTTTTGTGAGGTCAGGTACTGACGTTGGATAAGAAGACCTGACTTATAACCAACATCCCAATTCATCTCAAAGGTCACTCAAGTTTCTCCACAACAAGTCTTTATGGAGTTGGCTTTGTGCGCAGGGGGACAGCTATACTGGAATATAAAATAGCCTTGTCTATAATGTTATCACAAGGTTGGAAAGGTACAATTGTCTAAAATATCTGGATCACTAACAGTAACCTTTACTGTAAGTACCTGAAATATATTAAATACCCAGGCTCTGCTTCCTGCATTGCAGTGCTACATGATGGTTGTGCCATTGAATAAGAGAACCACTAAATCGCTAAGAACTCTCTAGTGGTTAATCTAAAAATGCCAATTTTTGATACAGTAACAAAAATATGTAACAGTATTGTTTTAATATAATGTAAAAGTCACAATGTAATAATAACATAAAGAAGAACTCCAGGCACACATTGTATTGACCCTTGCAGTGGGGCTACCCCTGCACTGCAAGGGTTAACTGCTCATTTTTTGCCTAGAGCAAAAAAGAATGTCACTCTATTAATCCTTTGAGCCAGATAAAAACAATGGGAGTGGCGAGCGCACAACAGGTGTGGACAGTATGAAAAACCTCTAATAACTTTAAAAAACTTTAAAAGCACTTAAAAAAAAAAAACTTTTTAAAAAAAACTTTGAATACCGGGTGTGGGTGAGCGAGCTCCTAAATCAGGGAGAGGGACCCTGTAGACAATGTGAAACAACGAAAGAAGGAGCGCTACAACCCTGGAATACAGTTTAAAGATGTTGTGTAATTTTTGGTGCAGACTCACTTTTGGACGGACGAGGTGGTATCTTGCCGTTAGTTGTCAGCACGGCTCGCAGGGCGGAATCTGTGGCTGGTCTGTGTGGGAGTGAACTCCGGGCTATAGGGCTTCTGTTAGGTCCATGGATGTTGGAAGGTGTTTCTTGTGACCGGATGACCCGTTGAGGCGAAGTACACTGTGCGTGTAGTGTGACGCTCACCGTCAGGTGCAATGAGAGCTCAGCTGGCCAGGCTGCCACTCGTCGGCTGATCGGGAGCAGGAGCACCGCTGTACACCGTTCTGACAGTGGAGCAGTGGTCGCTGTGGAAGGGGTTAAAGAGTAAGCTTCAGGCTAGGGGACCTTGCGGTCCGTGGAGTGGTCGGTGTGGCTACGCGTTTCGAGGCTCTGTACCTCTTTGTCAAGCCAGAAGTAGTTCTGAGATAGTTCACTGGAGCTGGCGGGAAATGCAGCGGTTTAAAAATGACAGGTGGGCGTGGTTTACGATCGTCAATGTCTGTCATTGGTCAGTCTTGCCTGGAGGGTTATTCCAGGCAGCTGATGAACGGCTTGGAAGCCGTTATGTAGAAAGCATCTTTAGGTGTGTGTGTACAGTTGTAACTGTTTGTATAAAGACAAGTGTTACTTGAAAAAGAGTAATGTCGTCTAATCATTAATACAAAATGTTTTTAAAGTAGTGGATCATTCCTTGTGGCAATAGGATGGCTGGATTTTATCTTTGGGTGGTTCTATTCTTTCAGTAAAATGTATGTTTAAAAGAAGGATGAGTGACAAATATGTTTAAAAACAAATATGTTTAAAAACGAATGAGCGTGAGGTAGAAAGGATTTATTTTGAAACAGGATTTATTTTGAAACAATTCGTTACATGCACTATTATGGTCTTTGGACCTTTCAATTGTAGCCATTATAATTGTTTTGTTTGGGAAGTGGATAGTGCGTTTGGATGTATGGGACCCAGGGTCTTATTAGTTGTTTTTTGTTATTTTTTATTTTAGTTTTTAGAGGACGGTTTGTATTTCAAGATCTTCATTAAGTCCAGTTGGTACTAAGGTGTTTAGTTTGTAAATGTCTCTCTATTGCATAAGAGTCGAAAACGCTCGGAAGCTGAGCTCTCATTGCACCTGACGGTGAGCGTCACACTACATGCACAGTGTACTTCGCCTCAACGGGTCATCCGGTCACAAGAAACACCTTCCAACATCCATGGACCTAACCGAAGCCCTATAGCCCGGAGTTCACTCCCACACAGACCAGCCACAGATTCCGCCCTGCGAGCCTTGCTGACAACTAACAGCAAGATACCACCTCGTCCGTCCAAAAGTGAGTCTGCACCAAAAGTTACACAATATCTTTAAAATGTTAAACATCTAGTATTCCAGGGTTGTAGCGCTCCTTCTTTCGTTGTTTCACATAATCCTTTGAGCCAGCTGTCTTTTAGATTGTTCCCCGAAGTGTCTCTCCCCCTCCGCTGCATCAGTCTAAGGATCCTCGAGTTATCATGTCCAATACAGTGTATAGGACATGAGGATGCCAAAGGACATACCATTGCTACAGCAAAGGAAGAGGCAGGCTGGAGGGAGCACTGCCAACTCTGAGGATCGGGTGAGTATAACTTTTTTTTTACCCTAGGCAAAAAATAGCAGTTAACCCTTTCAGTGCAGGGGTACCCCCATTGCAAAGATTAATAAAATTTGTGCACAGAGTTCTTCTGTAAAAATATTTGCAGTACATGAGGCAGAGGATACTGCACAGGAACCTGTAAGTGTTTGGCAAAAACCTTCTGCTGCTCTTTGAGTTATTTGGTAGATCCTATGAAGGATGAGTTGGCTACCCTTTTTGTGGTTAAATCACAACACAGATTTAAAGTGCCCACTCCTAACAGAGCTGAAAACAATAACCCAAAATACTATAAAAGTTCACAATAGGTACACCTCACAATCAAAACTGCATAATGAATTCCTCAGATAGCCCTTAGATCAGTACATAGCACTGGCAGGCAGCCAGCAAATATGTTACATACAAATTATTGACGAATACAACGTTTAAAAATAACTGACAATTGCTGCAATTTTGCTTTCTTCTCCTTACTATGCACGCCAGACAAAAAATGATTAGTCTTCCTATTAAATGCATGCAATTTACTTTGCTGACAACATTCCACACTGTATTTCTGAACATTTTATTTCATATTTAGATCAAAATCTGCATGAAAAAAGATTCCACCAGTCTGCTTGCTGAACAACCTGAACAGCTAAAACACAAAATATATGTAGGATTTCACAAAGTCCTCAGTAAATATACAACAATCTGCAAAGTTCTTGCAGTGATAAACTTCACTCTAAGCTTTTTCCAACATGGGTTATGACACTTGGGTCATATGAAGAGAATCAGGGCCCTAGGAAAGGTGAGGCACTCGACTCAGGGCCGGCCTTTGGGGTGTCCGAGCACAAGGTACCATGGCAACAGAGGTGCCAGGCAGCCAACACAGCTCGGCCCCGGGGTGGCAGGGAGTAGATGGGCGGCACAGCCTGCAGCTTCTCCTCAGATCCCCGCTGGGGGGGCAGAGGAGGAAGCTGTCATCCAGGAAGGCCGAGCGGTAAGGAGAGAGAGAGGCGCTTGGCCAGGATCTGACAGCTGACGGCTCTCCATTCGGCCATCCTGAAGTGACAGCGCTCCTTGCTCCGCCCCCCACCAGCTTCAGCACTCCAATTCTCCTGTGCAGCTCTGTGCATGGCCAAGCGGCTCAGGATGGAGAGCAGGAGGATCTGTGATATTTACCAATCCTCTGTGGGCAGCACAAACACTGCAGTGATTATGTGATCACTCTAATGTTTGTAACCAACTGGGGACACATAGTACTATGTATCCCCAGTTATGAATAAGCAGGAAGTGCTACACACACAATATTAGACATGTGCAAAGACTAAAAATGTGTTTCGGGCGAAACGAACGGAAACTTAAAAGATTTTCATTAGTTTCGTCAAACAAAACAAATTTTTATGCCATTTTTGGATTCGGGGGGTTATGCATCGGGTGACGCGTGGTGTTCTTGGCTCAGGTGCAAAAGGAGCTAGCTATAGATCTGAAGAGAATATATACAACGTAATAAACGATAAAAGACAGCAGCAATAAGTCAAATGCATAAATAACATTTGGAGAGTAAAGCTAGCCGCAAAGAACTCTTGATTGTCATTCAGGAAAGACCTGTCACATCTTTTCTCAGACAGATACTATTTTTTTGTGCTGGCAGGCAAACAAGCAATATAACAGAACCAAGAACCATACCAAATTTCCAATCTAGCCTAATATAAGCATTGAAAATGAAAACAGCAATCCAGATATGGGTTCCATCTTTACTGGGAAAATAATACTAGTGTTTCTAATTTTCCAAACATTCCTCCTAAATTAAATTTACATTTTTATTTTTTTTAACTAAACTCAATTTAAACCTTAACAATGCATTCAAGTACCTTAACTATTAATACAAAATATATCTTATTTGTGTATCACTCAGCTGTAGATCCTCACATCATCTCTGAATTGGTGCTGACACTGTCCTTCCTTCTGGAGGGTGGCTACTTTTGTTCCCCATGGTCCCTGTGTGTGTTTTAAAGTAGCCACCACTCCAAGCTCACACCCATGATGGATTACAACATCATATTTAGTTTACTCATTGGTATTGAGATTGTAGTCTATCACAGGAGTGATCTTGGAGCAGTGACTACTTTACAGCACACACAGGGACCATGGGGAGCAAAAGTAGCCCCCCTCCAGAAGGAAGGACGGTGTCAGCACCAATTCAGAGATGATTTGAGGATCTACTGCTGAGTGATACACAAATAAGATATATTTTTGTTAATAGTTAGGGTACTTGAATGCATTTTTAACATTTAAAACCTGAGTTTAGTATCACTTTAACCCCTTCGTGACTGACAACGTACAGTGTACGTCGCCAGCATCGGGGCTGTTTAAACAGACTCCTGGCGACTTTTGCCGCCGGGAGTCTGTTTAAACTTGTAGAGCCGACTGTCGGCTTTACAACAGAAGCGATCCTGGCGACTTACCTGTCGCCAGATCGCTTCTGCGTCCCGAAGAAGGGGCCGCCCCCCCGCCGGACACCCCCGCCGTGCTTCCCGGGCTCCGTTGCCCCTCCTACGGGCCCGGGACCGGCGATCTTTGTGTCCGCGGGGAGCTGGGGAGGAGGTCGACGAACTTCCGTTCATCGATCCCCTCCCCGTTCTATGGGACCGGGAGCGATGCAGATTGCATCACTTCCGGTCCCTGGGCTGTCAGTTCTGGGCTCCTGCAGCCCAGCTATAAGCTATTGAAGTGCGATCTGCACTTCAATAGCTTATTTCCAGTGTAAAGGTGACACTGAGGGTCTTTTGGACCCCCAGCATCACCTTAAAGAGGACCTGTCACCACCATCTGCTATTACATGGGGGGGCTTGCAAGCCCCCCCATGTGATAGCAGTCAAAGTAAAGTAAAAAAAAAAAAAAAAAAAGTTTTTAAAATTAAAATGAAATAAAATAAATCTAATAATAATAAAAAAAAATTTTAAAAGTACCCCGCCCCCGCGAGCACGCGCGTCGCCACGTAAACACGCGTCGGGTGCGCCTACGCATGAAAACGACGAACGCGCTACACATGTTGGGTATCGCCGCGCACGCCGGAGTGAGAGCAATAATTCTAGGGCCAGTATTTTGGGGTATCTCTAAATTGATGACCTGTGGGGGCTTTTAAAGTGTCTTTTATTGACTTTTTGGGGTACTGCAGTTTTTCGGCGTTTCACGGTCGCACGCAATCTGTAAACTGGGCATGTTGGGTATCGTTTTACTCGTTGTAACCTCATCTTTTATATTTCATTAAAAAAATGGGTAATTTGTTGTGTTTTGGGGCATTTAATTAAATTTGTCACTAAATTTTGGGGTTTAATAAGGAGTTGCGCTAATATTGCGCAACATAAAAATTTTCAACTACCACCATTTTATTCTATAGGGTCTTGGCATTCAGAAAATATATAATGTTGGGGGGTTTTACGTCATTTTCAGGCCTAAAATGTGGAATATAACATGGGTGCAAAAAATGAAAAAAGGGCCTCAGTCATGAAGGGGTTAAGTAACATTGGCATAAAATCCCATTGTACCAGCTAGGCTAATGGCATCCTCGAATCCGCACAATCTGACAAATAGCAATTTACTTAAGGGCACATGTATCGAATACATAGTCTAGTTCAGCTTGTGCACACTTAGCTTTAGCTATATATTATCGTATTTATATCTAATTTTATATTCAGGAAAAACAATTATTGAAAAAACAAGTTGCATATAAATGCCTCAGTTAAACAAACAAGTTGTCCATGGTAATAAAGATTTAGCTATATAGTCTATGTGCAGGGGCCTGGGCAAGTTCTAAGCTTTTGGATTGTATACTGACACTACGCACCCCCTAGTGGTAAATCTAAAACACAGTATTTCCCAGGTGTAGAGGAAAGTAGCTGTCAATACTAGAGTGGAAATAAATGATCTGTACTTACTGGAGTGCTGCCATCCGAAAAGGTGTTCATACTGATAGAACTGCTCATTTTATCTGAAGACAAAGAGGATGGGGATGGACTGCGTTTTTCCATACATTGCGTGTTCAAAGAATCCTGGCGTTGTAAGTAATCCCTCCATGCCCTTTGGATTCTAAAAATAATAATAATGAAAAAAAGAATAACATGTGCAAAAAAATAATACACTAATAATGACAAGTAATAGGTAACCTTTCATTTGCTTGTTGTTTATTTATGTGATTGTCACAAGAAACCAGGCAAGACTTCTCTTCATCTAAGCATAGAATTCAACCCTTAGCAGGGATATCAGCTCCTTTTAGAGCAGAGTTAGGCAACCTTGGCACTCCAGCTGTTGTGGAACTACAAGTCCAATGGGGTATGACCCCAGAGGCATGATTGGTTTGTAGTCTCGCCACAGCTGGAGGTTGTGTAACCCTGCAGTGAAGTGTACTAAACTACTAAAATGAATTGAACCCAGGGCTGCTCAAAGTAGTGAGAGAGGGCAATCCAATGTTTGTATATACAGGCCTTCAGACTTAACATGCATTATATTTTCACTGTGATTGCATACATCTATGCTCATCTAGATATCATTAATCTGTTTTATGACTTCACCTGCAGATCTTTTATTAAGTGAAAATAACATGTAGTTAAGCTCATGCATTTAGCACAAGTTAAAGGCTTAGTTTACCTTTCTGAACATGTTTCACGTTACAAGCATATTTAGGGTGTAACATTAAAAACTTGGTCTCATCAGACCAGGTTTTTCCGTCAATTTATTATTTTCTTCCCTGATGGCACATTGGGCATATTCCAAGATGACAATGCCAGAATTCATTGGTCTCATATTGTGAAAGAGTGGTTTAGGGAGCATTAGACATAATTTTTACACACGGATTGGCCACCACAGAGTCCAGACCTTCACCCCATTGAGAATCTTTGGGATGTGCTGGAGTAGACTTTACTCAGTGGTCTGACCCGTCATTACTACAAGATCTTGGTGAAAAATTAATGCAACTCTGGACGGAAATAAGTGTTGTGACATTGCATAAGTTTATCGAAATGATGACATGGCGAATGCGTGCCGTATTTAAAGCTAAAGGTGGTCTAACAAAATATTAGAGTGTGTGACTATTTTAGTACATTACTATATCATGCAATATTTAGCCCTTGTTACCATAAATGTATATACAATTAGTTCACAAAAAACATCACAGCCTTCCTTACGCTATCACTAGCTTCTGACTGGTGATAATTGTGAGGTTCTAAGAGGTGTCTACTGAGGGGAGCAGGAAAATGAATCATTTGAGGTAGAGGTAAAATACCAATTCATAACATAAAAATTCAAGAGAAATAAAGACTTTCAGTAAAGATCATTTTCATGTTAAACATACTGATGAGATTGTTTTATTACAAATTCACATTTTTATTAAAAGACAAAAATTATGTTGTGATATATAGTATGTAATTCAAATGTATCTTAATCTAGTTAACCTATTTTTTTTTTCTTTTGGTGGTGACCAATTTGGAATTTATCAAGTTAATACAATTTTAAGTGCAGCTAGGTTACATTTTAGAAATGGTGTTTATGAGGCATAAATACCTGTTAAGTATTTCTCAACAGGCACAGGCAAGGAGAAGCTGGACAATGTACCGGTATATTTACTACTACACAGATCATCTTGTCTTTCTATGTATAAGCTACCAATTGGCAGTATATATTCCTAGTGTTCACCAGAGGGCAGCCTTTACTAGCATAATGGATTCCTAAACTATAATAGGAAACAATATTATATATATATAATGTGAACATGTTATCTGGGCCCCTTTTCTTCCTGTCATTTTAAGTGTATTATTATGTGACATAACTGGATGGGTTACTGACAGAAATAGTCTGCAACAAAATGTATGGTTCTGACGTTGGCAAGGTAAAAATAAAATGTGCCAAATCATTCAGTTTTACCTAAATATAAGATTTGTATTTCTATAGAATTTGAGGCTTTAAAAAAAAAAAAAGTATCTGTCCAAACTTAATGGATTATGAATCTAATGCATATAATACAATTTGAAAGTTCTGACACAATATCACTGGGGTCATGCAAACCCTTACTACGCACAGTGATAATATATATCTACCAATTTCTAAAATGACGTTAAATGGAAACATAATGGATTACTACAAAAAAACAAGTCACATAGAAGCATACTGGTGATTAAAGCTTATCTGAATCCAAAACATTTTTTATTTGATTTTGGATAGAGTAGGGAAGAGTTAGGACCCCGGTTAGATTTTATTGCTGTCTGCATCCTCTGTTAAACTCAAGAGAATAGTCAAAGTTGCCACACTCATCTCCAGGAGGTTTTTGCCAACCAACTTGTTGGAAAAGTTTGGATGCAGCAGACCCGGTTACAATAAGTGACAGCCTGATATCCTGAACGTTAAGATGCGTTGTTCTTTTAATTTCATATAAGATTAAAGAGAGGATTGGATAAATCCGCAGGTAAACAAGAAAAACCGCTTAAATAGGAAAACAGATAAGCCACAAGAAAACAATCAGAAAAAGTCATTTATGGCCATTTTCAGTCTGGAGCAGAATTATCTCAAGGAATTGACCCCAGAGTGTGATTCAATACTAGAGAAAACAAAACGTCAATATCCATTTACAGCAGAAAAACTAATGGGAAATTTCTTTAAGGTCCAACTAGAATACCAAAATTTAAAATGTCTCAAAGGTAACGTCATGTTGTCAGAAGAGTGGTTTGTACCCACAAAGAATGTATTTTGCCATTTTGTGGCAAAGAGAATGCAGCACTTGTAGGAATAAATTACATCACTATGGTGTGTAACACGTTTGCATTTGCAGGCTATGTTTTTACGCTTTAAAGAAATCTCTAGTCTATAGCCCCCTTCCTTATAACCTCAAGGATTTGATGAGATCCATAATCACAAAGGGAATAAAAAGTCTCTCCCAGCCCCTCATTTCTTTTCATCAGGGGTTTCAGAGGTATTCTAAAGAGAATCATCACACGGCCTAAGAGCTGTCAAATGGCCAGTGCTCCCCTCCAACAGGGGATTTTACACAACTTGAGCCTGGCCCCTTTTTTGGATAGGATCGTATCTAGTCCTGGCCTAAAAGGTATCCTCCTAAGAAGATACACCATATAATCTAGCCTTAGAAGACACGTTACAGGTAAGGTTTTAAATAAGATGGCTCTACAAGCTGAAATACTTCAGGCAGAGGAATTGGCAGTAACTCCAACCAATTCAGCCAAAGCATGGGCGGTAAAACCAGCTGCTTAGAAAAGAACCTGACATGATTTCAGTATTTGTCCTGGGGATTTCCTGCTAAAAGGTCATCCTGTTTTCTCTAGCTGCTTCATGTAGATATTGGAATTCCAGCATGCGGGAGTGGTGACAATCAAGTGAGAAGGCAGAAGCAGAGGCTTTCCATGTTCTTATGAAGTTACATGTGGCTTGCTTATACAAAGGATCTCTCAGATATCCCACACTGTCAAAGGACAAATTCATTTTTTTTAAAGTGTTACATATTTGGTGATATTAGTATCTTGCAATTTAGGACAAGACACACTTTGGGCCAAAACCTGTCAATTTAATGGAAAACATGTTAGTGAAGGTTCTCATTCATTCAGATCATGGTATATCTGTAAAAAATAAATCAAATGGACTTGTTCTTGAAGACGTTTCGCGTGTCATCCGACAAGCTTTCTCAATTTAGAAATAAATTTAATTCTGAATTGAGAAAGCTAGTCAGATGACCAGTGAAACATCTTTAAGAAAAATGCAGCAAGCCCAGTTGCCTTGATTTTTTTTTTTTTAAATATATTAATGGAAAGCAGCCTTTTGATGGTCCTGTGGATAAAAAAAAACTATGATATGCCTTTAACCATTCCTTTTGCAGAGCCTTTGTAAGAACATTGCTTTGTAGAACTTGTACTTTTGCTACTATGCAGTTCATCCTGAATATGTTCATGAACTGAGTAAACCCGCACTATGTCTTTGAATTGTTCTGCAGAATAAATGGTTTTATGCAGCATGCCAGTTTCTTCATTTGTAAACATATACTTATGGGCTTTATTCCTCTTCACCTCAATGTCAGGCTCTTCATCTTCCTCCAGTTTTGGTCCAGTTAAGGACAAAGGAGTTGACAGAAAAGGGAGGGCAAAAATTTAAAAAAAGCAAAAAAAAAAAAAAAGAAGTCTCTATTCCATTTTTCATGGAATGCAAACAGCATACGTACAGGTACCTCTAAAATATAGTGTTTTTCCATATGCTATGCAATCTCTTAATGCAACCTGTAAAATAATAAGATCTACACTGGGGGTTATGTGGCAGACAGCTTTTCCTTGAGACATAAGTAAAATAACAGGATATCTCCTACACATCTCAAAACAGCTTAAGGGCTCATTCACACCAGCCTGCATACTAATACGCTTTGTTTCAGTGTGCAGGATAATGTGGTGGGACTGAGGGTGGGCCACTTATGATGAGACTGAGCCCTTGGTGTCACTTAGCATAAGGATCTTCCAAAAGTCAAATCCTCTGCTTGCCAATCCCAGCTTCCCACATACAGGGGGTCACAACTAAAGTTATAAATTATGTCAATTGCATCACTGGAAGCGACATGAACAAACTGGTCCTGTACTTGTCCACCACCAGCTCAGCAATGTGGACCAGATGAGGAATTTGTGTATCACAGATTCAAACAGCATGGGTAAGAATATGTCTACAACTGGATTAGCTGGCATTGGTAGGAACAGATCAGAAACTGGACATACAAAATGCATGGATAAAAGCTTTGTTGAAACTGGCTGTAGCTCCAAAAAGACAACCTCTATAAACACAAAAGAAATATGGTTTAAATATTGGAGTATAGCTGAGCTTAAAAAAATAATAATAATTTCATCAAAGAAGGGCCCTCCAGTATTATTTCAGGCCCTGGTGCCCAAACGCAATCCAATCTTTTACTGCAATCTCTACAACATTAAGATTTATGCTGGGGGGTTGATTATGTGGCAGACTGCTCTTGTTCAAGACAAAAGTACAATAACAGGAAATCTCCCACGCATCTCAAAACAGCTTTACAGTCACCGAACATAAGGAGCTTCCAAAAGCCAAATCCTGTGCTAAAGCATGCCAAATCCAACTTCCCACATGAAGAGGGTCACAGCTAAAGTTATAAATTATGTCAGTCATGTCACTGGAATTGACATGAACATCCTTTTCCATCACTAGCCCAGCAGTATAGACCAGTTGGAGAGTTTGTGGACCACAGATTTATCCAGCATGGGCAGGAACAGATCTACAAATGGATCAGCTGCTATTGGTAGGAACAGCTCAGAAACTGGACACATTAATGCATGCATAAAACCTTTTCTGAAACTGGCTGTAGTTCCAAGAAGACAAACTCTATAAACGTAAAAGAAACACTGCTGAATGGGTTTGGCTATGGCAGTATAGCTGAGCCTCAAACATTAAGATGGTTATTCACTACAGAGCTGAAGGATCCAGCCGTAGCTTTGGCTGATCCTTTGGCTTGCTTTGGTTCGAATCAGTCGAAAAGGGCTGCTGTACAGGCAGGGGCGTAACTAGAAATCACATGGCCCCATAGCAAAATTCTGTATGGGGCCCCGTGATTTCTAGTTATACCCCTTGCAGAGCCCACTCGAGATCCCACCTGAGGGTGACCCTGCAGAGCCCACCATAGACTCTCTATGGTGGGCTCTGCAGGATCACCCTCAGGTGGGCTGATCGCACTCCTTACCTCCTCCGTCGCCGGGCCCGCCTCCTTCTTCGTCACTGAGGCCGCCTCCTCCCCTCCTGCCGAGCACGGGCCCGCCTCCTCCTCCACTGCCGGTGACGTCAGAGGCATGCGACGTTGCTAGAACACCGGGTCCAGCCTGCTCCCCCGTTGCTGCTGGCTCTCATTGACTGTGGAGACGAATGCGCCGCTGCACAGATGATCTGAACAGCAGCGTGTTCGTCTTCAGACGCCAGTGAAAACCAGCAGCAGAAGATCCCATAGCGACCCAGGCGGCCCGCACGGCATCTGGCCAGGCCCCACTGTGCCGTGGGCCCCATAGCGACCGCCTGGGTCGCTATGGTGATTGTTACGCCACTGTGTACAGGCTATTCACAATAGCCCGTACAGCAGCCGAAGCCGTAGTGACAGGCAAAGCGTGGAGAAAGGTCGGCCAAAGCCGAACAATCTCCACGCAAATGACAGCGGGGCGGAGCCAGCCATAATCTCACGGCTTGCTCTGCCAGTTGTAATGACAGATCAGCGTCCCCAAATGACCTGGGGATGCTGAACTGTCATGTAACAATACCAACTGGGCAGAGCCGGCCTTGATGCCACGGCTAGCTCTGCCCAGTTGATATTTTTTGCCCGGGACCTGCTAGAAGACTCTGGCAGGTGCCGGCCAATCGGAAACAGTTGAGCGGGGCTAGCAGTGATGTCACCACTAGCTCCGCCCAGTTGTTTATCTTTTACCGGCATCAGTCAGATTTGACATTGTGCGGTCAGGTCGGCATGCATCGTTTTTGTATTTTTTAAAAAATTTCTTTAAAATATTTTTATTATTTTCGAATTTAAAAAAAAAAAATTAAAATACGTTTGGCCCCTATGAGAATAGGAGCGAATGGCAGTGAGTGAGCTGCCGGAGCTTCGCCTCAGCCGATCCAGATGTTGGATCGGCTGAGTTGAACTCCTTCTGCCACTGACCGCCAATGCAGTGGGGGTTAAATAATACTGCACTGACCCCCAATGCGGGATAGGGGCTGGGTAATTAAAAAACACTGCACTGACCAACAATGCAGGGAGGGGTTAAAACACTGCAACTGACCACCAACCCCCACCAAATTTATACATATCTCACAGGCACACCTTTTGAACTCTCCCCCCAAATTTCTTTCTGCACTAACAGGTTTACTCTGTGCAATCGTAAGGGGATTCCTCGATTCTTATTTTCAGCTGGTAGGGTACCAGGTCCCAGGCAATGGAAGTTGATGACAACCACCTCCATTAAACATTGGGTAGCAGAGGTTAACCATTTAATGCACCTACAGGACGTATATGATAGATACTTAATATTTACTGAGACCTGGAGTGTCTGGATTGACTTTATTAATTCTAGACATTTTAGCACCTTTTAGACATAAGCACTCCCAACTGGGTTAACCTAGTTTCCTGAACAGGATCATTACTTTTGATTGTGTCTACCTCAGCCAGACACTTTCTTTCACACTACGCCTACTCCTTTACCTTTTCCCTTCTCTTCCCTGCACTATTTTCTGCTGTCTCATCCTGCTTCTCTGTTACTTAATCCTATTCAACAGATATAGGCAACGCATACCTACCTCAACACTACTGGTCTTTGGACCCTGGAGTTTCATGGAGTGACAGTATTATTTGTAGCTCACTGACAACAGGTTTAAGGCATCAATTGTCATTCCTAGTGGACTCATATTACTGTTTATGAAGTTTTGACTTTGCCTTTTCCTGTATTATAACAACATTTCTAGAAAAATATATATATATTATCAAAAAACTTAGAAAATGTGTGAACAGAAGACCAAGTGACAGCCTTGCAAAACTGTTGGCTGATGCCAAAAAAGCCGAAGACATACTCACAGACCTAGCAGAGAGCACTTTGACAGGAAAGGGTGAAACCTTGCCTTTTATATATATTTCCACTTTGCAGATGAATTTGAGAAAACCCCGCTATTTATTAAGTGTTCCTATTCACACAGAACAAATAAAAATAATGTTTAAAAAAACTTACCTTTTAGATCTTTCTGTGGAGCAAGCATTTAGGCAGAACGCGAGCTTCTATGTACAATTTCAAAGGGACAGGAAACTTTGGCAGGCCCCAAAGAAAAATAATGGACACACTGAATTTCCACTCTTTAAAATATAATGCTAGAAGCAACGCTTCTAAATGTTTAACTCTTTGTTAGGACAGACAGTGTTCAAATCTGTTCAAATTCCAACTTATAATGACAAAACAGTACCCTCTCCAGCACACTTTCATTCCAGAGCAAAATTCAGCTTAAAAACAAACACTTTCTTTCAGGAAAGAGCAAGTAAAATATAAGCAGCAATTTCTATTGATTTGATTTTTTAAGTGTATTTCCACTTTTGCAATGAAATTGGGGCAATGCCTATTTTATATTTTTTACATGTTCCCGTTCACATAGCAAAAGTAAAATTGCTTTTACTTGGGTTAGGGTTTCTTGGCTTCTTACGGGTTAACTTGTTTCTCCTTCTTTGTAATGTCAGGTGGGGCTGTGAGGGGTGAACCCTAACTGTGCTGGCTCATTTCACCATAATTTTGTAAGTTAGATTTGCACATTGCATTTAACAAAGGGTTAAAGGATTACAACCCTGGCTTCTGCATTAAATGTTAATGAAGTTAATTATATAAACACATTCCACACAGTTCTGTCCCTAGTCTTTCCATATGGACAGATCACTGTGACTGTGTTCAGAAAAACCTGGGTTAAGCCATTTTGCCTGCTGCAAGAAAATCTAAAATGTAAGACATATTTTTTTATCATTTTTTTTATGCTGTGTAAATGGGAACACACAACAAACATATGGAGGGAATTTCTTAAATCTGCCTACGAAAGTGGAAATACACTTTAAGTTATGCTATGTTAATGAGAACATGTAACAAATACAAGGCAGGTGTTATTCCACTTTGGCTGCAAAAGTGGAAATACACTTTAAGGCCATAAGCTTGAATGAAGACCTGTCTGATCAACTGAGATATGATGCAAAAAAAAAGTTGGAGTGAGATATGGTGGAGATAAAAGCTGGTTCCTCTTCATGGGGACCAACAAGTATAGTAAAAAGAGTCAGTCTTTCTAATAGAAGCCATGAACTACATCCAGACCATGAAGAGGAATTTCCTTTTAGTGTACTGGCGCTGGGCATAGAGATACAAAAACAATGTCCTGGTTAAGGTGAAAGGCCTTGGGAAAGAAAGAAGCTCTAGGCCTTCATACTACCTTTAAAGAATATGACTGCCAGCTCAGACACATTATCGTAAGGTGTGTGGCCACCTTTAGAGTGACTGCAATGGTTGCTGAAAGAGAGAAGAACTAGAAAACAGAATTAAATAAAATGAATCCTGCAGGCTTTCATTTGTAGCTTCAACATTCTCTTGTATATAGGCATCAGAGCACAGGAGGTAGACACTGAAATCTCATAAAATAAGACATTTTAGGCTCAGAAATGTGCAGTCTTAGTTTTCAGGCTAAATCAGCCCTATAACATAGGGGCACTACCAGAATGACGCACAGGGGGAAAAAAGCCTTCTACAGGTAGGTAGTGGCCTTGTAACAATTTAACAATACTGCAGATTTCAATAAAAGCTCCTAGGAATAATAATAATAATAATAATAATAACAATAATAATAATAATAATATGAAATAGTTATAGACTCTATTTTATTTATAGTTATAGACTCTATTTCTTTTTTCTTACAGAGTGCACTGAAATATGGGTCTTGTATGTATCTGGCTTATAAGATGTGGATTTTTCAGTGATCAATAAAGCTATAACAACACTACCTGGTTATTGCTATTGGGAAATGGAGTTAGTTGTCTTTCTAATATTCTGACACTTACACTAGATGATTTCAATTTCAACTAAATCTGTCCCCCATCTTCATTCCACAATGAGTGCCCCATTGGGAGCAGGTCTCGGTTAACCTTGTTCTTTAGTGAAAGATTAGAAACACATTGAATCTGTATCAGTGCTATATGAAATACTATCACTGAAATGTAATGCTGCCAGCCAACGTCTCAGATACCTTTATTTGTATTCTATTATTATACTGTAACCCTGAGATAAATCAAGCCACATAAATGGCCACTGTATTGGGCAGGCATTGAAATCACTTGATGGAGTTATGTGCAGTAGCAGAGTGCTATTATGTATTAGAATCTGAAAAATAGACCCAAGCAATGAGCCTTGAGAAGGCAACATTTTATCTCACATATTCCTGTTTATCGTTGGAACAGAGGCTGATCTATTGATTGCTTACTGATGGATAGTTGCTAATAGATAATGATGATAGAAAAGAGATTGTGCAAGTGGCTTATCAGGGTCTTGACATTTCATTTATAGTAAAGCAATGTTTTGGTACCATTTTACAGTTGCTTGTCAGTTGCATTACAGCATATTTACATTGCTGTCACCATAATCGCTTAGTAGCAATGCCGGAGAAAATAATAAAGTAATGCAGAGTTTTTACGGCCTTACATTAGCACAGTGATTGGAATGTGGGAGCTCAGTATTGTTATTAGTTGCATCTTAACTGTGGATAGTGGCTATACTCAGGATGATAATAATTTAGTGAATAATAGTAATAGAATTCTTATGCCTGCTATTTTATACTCCCAAATTACCCAATTCTAAAGGTCTTTCTTATTCCAAGAAAAGGACTATTCATGAATATGCCACTTTCAGACCCAGATTTTCGGCTGACAGTCCAGTCTTTAAACACTTTAACAACAGCTGCTCTTGAACATTTAACGAATTCTGCTGTTTTGCTGATACTCGCTCCATTGCTCCGAGCGCCAACAATCATCCCATGTTCAAAGGCTGTTAAATCGCGTTGTTTACCCATATCTTCAGAAAAAAAATCACTTCTACTGTCGTGGTAAACAACCTGCTTCCATATTTATAATGGTCTGGCCCTCTAGCAACTTCAGCGCGAAATTATAGCTAATTTGCCTACAAACGTCAGGTGGTCATAATAATCTGGCCGCTCAGTGTATGTTGTGTATGTATAAATGCAACTGATCAGCTTGTCCAATCTCACTATATACTTTGAATACAGCAGAAGGACACCTAGCCTTAATTTTTTTTTAAACTGACTTGAGATAATATATCGCAACAGTTCACTGGGACCACATCCTCCCTTAAGAAGTTGGCATATCCAGAGAAATGGCTGAGGCCTCAATCTACAGAGCCCAATCAAGTTAATGCCCCTACACACAGGATGTGGATTGCTGCCAAATTCAGTTTGGATGGCAACTACTATACAACAATGGACTCTTTCTAATAGCAAGACTATTTGATGCCTTACACGACAGTATCGGAAACCAATATATACTAGGGACTTTGGCGTTTATTTATCATTGATTTGACGGACAATTCGCCTAAACTTTCACCAGGTGAGGGAACACTCACTGATGTTTGCCCAGATCTGTTCTCTTTAAAAGAGAACTATGGCCATATCTTTTTTGGCTGTAATTCTCTTTAGGATCACAGGAGGTCATTTACTAATGTCCTCCTGTGACCGAAAACTCAGCATATAGTGGACTATTGGCCGCTATATGTTGACAGTGCAGAGCCATGCTGCAGTCGGGAAAGATCCTGACATTATTGTTGGGATCCACCCAGCGGCGTAACTAGAAATCCCAGGGCCCCATAGCAAAATTTTGAAAGGGCCCCCCCAAAAAAATCCCCCACCCCCATTTTAATAGAAATGCGCTGATCAGCATGTTTTTGAGCGTTTTTAACTGCGTTTCAGTGCTGAAACGCGACTAAAAACAACCAAAATGCTCTTTCAAAAACTGTGCGGAAACCACGGTGAAACGCTTCCGCCCTGGTGTGAATGGCGCTTGAATGAGGCCTAACACTTTACTTTAATACTACCACACCAATGAGAGGCTGAGGAAAGGGGGATTATAAAAAAATGAAGGAGCGCTAAACTGTAAATAAGCGATTTATGTTATAAATGGTTTTTGCGCTGTGTTTGTGTTGTGATAAAATGATGCAGGCGTATATTTAATTACAACACAGGGTATCACAACGCACGGCAAAGCGCCACAAAGCTTTGCCATGCGCTGCCACAGTTAAGTTAATTTTTTTTACAAAAGAAAAAAATCATGCACTGCAATGCGTTCTAACAACGCACTGCAGCGCATGTGCCTGGCGTACACCACAATATGGTGCACGTGTATGTTATGTGTGTGTGGGGAGGGGGGGTTTGTGCTTTTTATTAATTATTATTTACACATTTTTTATTTTTTTTAATTATTATTTATTATTATTTTACTGTTGTGGGGCTTCGGGGAAATATTAGGGGTCTAAACAGACCCCTGACATTTCCCTTTTGAAATAGAAAAAGACATTGAAGACACAGAGTCCTCAATGTCTTTTTCTGCAGCCTCAGCACTCAGTGAATGGGAAGCACTCAGTACAGAGACTTCCCATTCATTTACAAACTGCTGATAGTAAGATATTTACTAACAAGCAGATTCTCAATGGGGAGGAGCCTCTGTACTGAGTGCTTCTCCCCATTGAGAAATTCATGAATGAACAGAAGGTGATGTAAATCACAGCCTGTTCATTCATAACTGGGGACACATAGTATTATGTGACCCCAGTTATTTACAAACACTGTAGTGATCAGACAGACAATCACTCCGGTGTTTGTCCTGCACACGTTCCTCCTGTCAGTTTCAGGATGGCAGCGGCTCCTCCACCGTCCATTTTTTTTCGGATACCCGCTGCCTCAACCCATACCCCCCCATGCCATGGGCCCCATAGCGACCGCATTGGTCGCTATGGTGGTAGTTCCGCCACTGGATCCACCCCACTGCCTGATTGACAGCTGGTTCTGCCTCTCTAGAGCCATAGCCAGCTGTGCCCGCCACCTCCCCTGTCTGTCCCTCCATTCAGCACTGGAGGAACAGAGAAGGGACGGGGGAATCCCTGCAGGGAGCGGTGACTGACAGTCAGCACTCTCTGCAGGGAAAAGATAATGAACTGAGTAATCAGCGGTATGTGATCTCACAGTTCTCATTCAATAGAGCCAATGTGTGACAGCTGCAGTGTCACACCGTGGCTTTATTTATGGGGGTGTGTGTATTCCACTCTCCCCATAATTCTCCTTTACTGGGAAAAAGTGTTTTACTTTACTAGTCATTCTATTTATCACTCAAGAATGTAGATTTATTCTGATATTTGTCCAGCATTTGCCTTGCACAGTATTCAAACTATGCCATTTTAAAGAGGGGACATGTGTATTTTAAGGTGTGTCTTGCTCTGCAGCTGTAAATATTTTCATATATAGTGAGCGTCAGACCTGTGTTTTTAATAAATTGTTCAACACTTCCATGATTTTTTTTGTGGCATATTTATGGGCTAGTGTCCCCATAGCAAGGTAGCAGCAAGTGTGCAGGCACCCAGCTATACTAATACTAGCTTGCCTACACTTCAGCACTGAAGGAGTGCTTTAAAACAGATACACCAATCTGATGCTGTTGGGCTGTAAAAGGGGGGCTTCTGTGTCACCAATTTGCCCCTGTCAGAAGATGCCCCACAGTAATAAAAAAAAAAGGTCGAGTAATTGCTCTCCATGGTGCTGAAAGAGTTTATACCCAGTTTCAGCACCATGGACAGCAATTGCCAACAGATGAGTGAAAGGACCTCTTGTTATTTAACAAGATTTACACAATGATTTGCCCAAAAAATTCAGCCGCAAATATGTAAATAACCTCTACTGTATTTTAGATATTCGAAGCAGATCCTGAGGGCTGATATCACAGGTTCAACTGTGTACCCCTTTTAAGCCAGATACATTTTTATATTTTAGCTTTGGACGTGATAAGCTCAACGATAAGTTAAAGCAATACATACGTTCAAGGTAATACATACTTTGGGGGAATTTATCAAAGTTGAAGCAGAAGAATCTGGACCAGTTGCCTATGGTAACCAATCAGCTTCTCTCTTCAGTTAAGGTTTGAAAATGAAAGGTGGGTGCTGATTTGTTGCCAAGGGCAACTGCTCCATATTCTCTCTGCTTCAGTTTTGATAAATTCCCCTCATTAAGGGGAATTTATCAAAACTGGAGCAGACAAAATCTGGAGCAGCTGTGCATGGCAAGCAATCAGTGTCTCTCTTTCATTTTTTTCATTGTAAGTGAACAAACTGTAAAGGGAAGTTGCTTGGTTGCCATGGCAACTGCTCCAGGATCTGTCTGCTCCAGTTTTGATAAATTCCCCCCTATTGTCTTTTCTGGGACAAATAAGATTTTTTTGCCAGTATTGCACATATTATTTAATTTTAATGTACTTAATATGCAAAGCAAAAAATCAAAACAAAAAATGAAAAAAGTTTAAATATGAATAATGAAAATGAAAAGGGACAAGTTGATGGAGCAGCAATTTCAGCCTAGATCTCCTTGCAGGATCCTTGAGCAATAGATGGGAAGTTGATAGTTGGTTTTGGTGACTTTTAAAGGTTCAGTGGGCTCTAAATGACTCCTGAGGGTTACCAAAGCTCTATTCAACTATACTAGATCTCTCCTTGTGCTATAAATGGCCTCTCATTAGCCTAAGCAGAATACAAAAAATTGAAGCAACAGCACATAAACAATGATCATACACAAAGAACAAAACAGATAAAGAACACCAAATTAAGTGGCCTAAACGACCCTTAAGATTCAGGGTTCCATACCTGAGAAGCCTCCGCAGCTGCGATCCACACTACTGCAGTCCATTCAGGCGTTACACATAGCACCGATGTCTTTTTTTTAACTTGCCGCACGTGGTGTGGTCCTCTGGGCAGTCGCCGGCCGCCTAAATTAGGACCCCACCTGGAGTGCCGCCCACCGGAGCAGCAGTGACGCAACGCTCCTCTTCAGCTCAGCGCCGACGACGTCCTCACGTGTGAGGAAAATCGTTCGCCACCTTGTGAGGCACCTCGAATGAACAGGCAACAGTAAGTGAGGGCCTGGGCTTAAGTGGATAGTTTAGAATTCTTAGTGCGAACAAGAAGAATCTATTGCTGCAGTGTAGTTGGAATATGTACTGTACATGTACTACATATAGAATACACTGCAGCAATAGATTTACAGTAATCCCCTGCTAATATGAATAGGTTAAATGATCCATAGTAAATAATATGTACATAACATGTTGTTGTACTATAGATCATTTAACCTATTAATGTTAGCAGGGGAGAATTGTAAATCTATTGCTGCAGTGTATTCTATATGTAGTACATATACAGTACATATTCCCAATACACTGCAGAAATAGATTTACAATGATCCCCTGCTAATATGAATGGGTTAAATGATCCATAGTACAACTACATGTTATGTACTATTATGTACGTACGGATCATTTAACCTATTCATCTTAGCAGGGAATAATTGTAACTCTATGGCTGCAGTGTACTGGACGTGTGTGCTGTATATGTACTATGGATCATGATTTAACTGATTCATGTTAGCAGGGCAGAATTGTGAGCGTCTCTCACAAGCTGAGCACTGAGACGCAATGCAGCGATTCTGCCCAGCGCCGACTACAAGAGGCATCGCGTGAGGCAACAGGGATCGGAGTGAAACTGTGAGTGAGGGAAGCTGGGACAGGGCTGGCTGTAAATCTATTGCTATAGTGTACTGGAAGTGTATACTGTATATGTAGTGTACATATGTACATATATACAGCACACACCTCCACTACACTACAGCAATAGATTTACAATTCTTCCCTGCTAACAATAATAGGTTAAATCATGATTTAATAGTACATAACATGTAGTTGTACTATGGATCATTTAACCTATTCATGTTAGCAGGGCAGAATTTTAACTCTGCAATGTACTGGAGGGTTAAATGATCCATAGCACACACTTCCAGTACACTGCAGTCATAGAATTACAATTCTGCCCTGCTAACATGAATAGGTTAAATGATCCCAGAGGCAGGTGCATGATAAGATTTGCAGTTTCACTGTAGCTGTGTGAAAGCAAATACAAATGCTTTATTGTTCTAAAACAGTCTTAAATTAAAGTTCTTCATAATCGTAAAGAAATTGGCCTAAAATCATTAGTATGTATTGGTTTTTTTTAAATGTCACCTGTCCCTTTAGGAAAAAGTATCGGTAATTGGTATCAGCAAGTACATGAGGGGAAGTACTTGTACTTGTACTTGGGCTTGAAAAAGTGGTATCAGAACATCCCTACTTAAGATCCCCCTCCACTCAAAAAAACAACCTTTAAATAAGGAAAGAAATAATAGATCTTTTTTTGAATTTCCTCTTCACGGAAATTCCCCAGAAGGCAAATTTGGTCATTTTGCAGCATAATCAATTTTGCCACCATCACTCTGCGGATCCCTAGTCACCTGAACCACATAACTGATTTGCATAATTTACCATGGCAAAAGGTTTAGGGGTCAGTAATGACACAATATGCCTGAAATGCATAATTCATTTTGCTGAAATCACCCCTCTTATTCTTGTTCCTGTTATGCTGAGTTGAGTTACACTTATCACAGAAAATTGTCATATTTCCTGAAAGTGGTGTCGCACTAACAGTTGTTTGCATTATTCTGCCATCCATAGGACAGAAAGAGTAGAGGTACATATCCTCTCATATTAGGTATGCCTCCAGATTTCACAAATCTTTTAATTCAAGCACATAAACATTTTTATATTAAAGATTTCACTTACATTTTTACTTTGGATTCCAGTGGCTGTTGACAGCCCATATATTTCATGCTATTATTATCTACATCCATGTCATCCTGATGGCTGTGAAAAAAATATGAGTATATTTTGTTAACATGCTAACAGGTCACTGAAGGAATAAAACCATGAAATGCCTTTTCTTTGAACAATCTGCCTCCAGACAATATAATCTGCTTTCATGTTTGCCGGTAATATGTTAATCCCAATACCATTGTGATTTATGATAGAAATCCCTTTTTATCTTTTTTTTCTAACATTTATATTTCAGTGTCAAATATTTATCAAAATGAAGATTAAAAGCTAGGCTTGTGAGTAAAATAGACAATTTTGGTATGAAATATTTTATTCTCCAAGTACAAATAGTACATTCACATGTTTCCTCGCCACCGCCAAAATCTTCTCTCCTGAGAACATTTTTGGCTTTGCATACTTTAAAGCAGATAGGCAACATTGGCACTCCAGCTGTTGTGGAATTATAAGTCCCACAAGGCACTGCATGATTCTGACAGCCACAGGCATGCCTGCCAGAGGTAGTTGCATGATGAGATTTGCAGTTTCAGCACAGCTGGAATGAGGTTCCCTACCCCTGCATTAAACTGTATTAAAGTACTAAAGTGTATTAAAATTCAGGGCTGCTCGAAGTACTAAATCACAGAGAATCCCCAAGACACTCAGGCTAGCATTATTAGGATAAAGACTAGTAGACATATTCAAAGTTAAGGAACACAGGGCTGCTATTTCTAAGACTTTAGCTGGAATACTTATTATATGTGAATCATTTACTGGTATCATTACAGTTATTGTAACAATTGTAGTATCTATTATCAACACAATAATGATAGAATGCTGAAAAGAACTACAGCAATGTTCTTAATATACAAATTGACTCTATACAAAATTAAAATGTGTTTTAATTTTGAGTATATGCTTAATGTGGTAGACTTGTTCTCAGGTTGAGTTGAAGCTTACCCTTGCTTTAAAAAGATCCCTTCTAATCCTTTTAAAATAAACACATACCGGCATGAATAAGTGTTTTCTACCTGGGGTAAAGTCTTTTTTTTCCTGAAATAAAGTTTTTTGTTATAACAGGCTGAACTTTTACCTTGCCAGCAAGCAGGCCCCATCATTGATTTGTTCAAATGAATGTTGAAGCCTTCCGACTTCTTCCTGTAAAAGGACAGTAAGATGGATGTCAAGAGTAGGCTTGCACCTCATTAGCATTTTTTTTATATTCATCCTAACATATTCTTCTGATTTTTCAGAGATGAGTATGATCTTTATTTTACAGATCCAAAGCTATAATATATACAGTGTGTAAAGTACACGTGTATGTGTGTAAAGTACATGAAGGTGAGAACTGGAAGAAAATTTTTGACAGGCAGAGATAGACAGTCGTGCACACAATGACCGAGATATATATCAGTGTTGATTATTCAATGGGATTGACCTTGTCAATAGTTAATTTGCTGCCTTAATGTTCTCAATAACCCATTCACTTCCAGAAGAGTATTAATGAACTACCCCGCATATATCCAAAGACTTTTAGATTCTGGTCTTTACTCAAAGCATTTATTCTATAATTATCCTTTAACCTTTCTCTCCTTACATTTGTTCTATATGGCTAATCCATTTGTGCTTCAGTAATGAGCTAGGGCCAGATTTAAAACACAGTCATTTGACAAGTGGATTTTTCCAGCACCATTCAAATTACCCTTTTCATATTAAAATGTCTGCATACATCAAGCTATCCTGAGTCCCATCAAAACATCTGAGTGACAATGGAATATGACTGGCAGGCAGAAAAAGATAAATGATGCCTTCTTGAACTCCTAGAATGCCTGGAGCATGAATATCTTCCAAACAGAGCTCTGTTTTAACAAAGTTAAGTCTGGAAAAATATAGAATTTGTACCAAGAATCTTGTTTAAAAAAGGAAAATGTGCTTCTTTTATATATCTTTCCTTCAAAATGGTTTAAATTCCACTTCATCCTTTGACTCAACCAAAAAGTACCTTGATAATTTTAAATTTTTACGTAATGAATTCCTGACTTACTATCCGGTCCACTCCTACCATAACACAAGGTCAGAGTCTCGTCAGTAGGAATGCCCTCGAGGAAGTGGCTGGACAAAATCCTTCCATCATGGTGCAATACAATGTTCCACCCCAAGATATAAAGAGCAAGTGTAGTAAATGTTCTTCCCTAAGGCTCGGTTCACACCTGGGCGTACCATAGGCGTGTTTTTTCTGCTCGTTTTTCAGCTTGTTTTTTGCGCTTTTTTTATCACGTTTTTTCGTTCAGTGAAACGCACGTTCAATGCTTGTTTTTATTCCTCCCTAGCGGTATGATTTTTTTTTCCTTTATTTTTTTTTTAAACTTTCAAACTTCCCGCCGGTTCCACCTACCTGCGACGCGGCCGCTCGCAAGGGACAGAACCCGGAAGTCGGCAGCGGCCGAAGGACACAGCGGGGATCGCGGACAAGGTAAGTCCTACGCTGTATTCCCGAGTGTGGCTCGGGGTTACCGCTTTGTTAACCCCGAGCCACACTCCGGAATACCAATGGATATGCGTGGAAAAACGCCCCAAAGAAGCTCCTGTACTTGTTTGGGTGTTGGGGGTTTTTCAGCACATTTCCACGGGCTGAAATATGCCCAGGTGGGAACCATGCCCATAGGGATTCATGGGATTTCACTTGCTGAGCGTTTTTCAGCACTTTGAACAGCGCTGAAAAATGCAGAGGTGTGTACCCGGCCTTAATCTGGCAGTAGGAATGCTAAATCATACTTCTTCTGCACTGTAAATGAATAGTTATGAATTATCTTCCTGCTTATGTGAGAGACATTTGGGGACTGGCATAACACAGGTGCAATTGGGATCAAGAAGGAATAAAAAAAAAAAGTGACAGTAGGGCAAAAATGTAGCTGAACACCTGTGAGCTCTATGCAAAATGTGAGCTGGGCTCCACAAAATGAGGATTTGGACACTGGCAGACAAAAAAACAGTGACCAGCTTTGTATAAACCCTCCTATTCCCAGCATGCCTTAGTTTTGCAGTAAAGTAGTGGTGAGAGCAAGACCATAAACACATAGGGGTGGGACCTGTGTTCCATAATGAACTTAAAGAAAAGGATTTTACAATGAGTGCAAAAATCCTGTTTTCTTTGTTCATTGAAGGACAAGATTTAAAGGCACTTGGGATGTCCACAAGCAGTCCAACTGAAAGATGGGCAACACAGCAAAAAAAAGCTAACAAGCCATCTACGCAAAAAATAGGAGAGCCACCTAAAGAACCAGAGCTGGCATCAGAAGAGACCTGAACTTCCACCTGGTAAAACTTACAAAATTTGTGTACTGAAAACCAGGTGGCAGATTTCCAAATAGGATAGGATACAAGTTGTCTGATGCCAAAAATGTCCAAGGAGCACTAACAGATCTGGTAAAGTGCACCTTGACAGGAAAGGGGGGAACCCAATCCTTAAGACCATAAGCCTAAATGATGGTCTGTCTGAGCCACAAAGAAATGGTGAAACGTGAAGCTGGTTCCTTTTTGTGGGGACCATCAGGGATTACAAGTGAGTCAGTATTTCTAATGTGAACATTGGCTGCGTGGTAGACACACACAGCACGAACTACATGCAAACAATAAAGGGAAATTTCTGTTAGATGTACTAAGGCCAGGCAGAGGGACAGGAGCACAATGTCCTAGTTAAGGTGAAAAGTCAAAGTCACCTTGAGAAGGAAGGAGGCTTTAGGCCTTATCACCACCTTATCTTTGTGCAAGTTTTTGTGTGGTTTTTACAGGATAAACCTGCCAGTTCAGACACATGCCTTGCAGAAATGATGCCAACAAGTAAAACAACCTTCTGAGTGAGCATAGAAGATGAAGATCCCTGATTTTTTTCAAAGGCCTGTTTTTGAAGTGATGAGAAAACCAAATTCAAACCACTGGAAGAAACAGGTGAGCACACAGAGGGAACAACATGAGAAGCACCCTGCACAAAGGAAATTGAAGAATGAGTAGCTAATTGTATTTAGGGCCAATTGTTATTTTTAGTCCTGATTATAATAAGGTTAGTATTTGTCCCTGGGCTGACATTAAGGTTTCCTTCAACACACAAAGTGAAGTATACCTTCATTGCGATGTAAGATCTCATGAGAAGTTGAATTCCTGGCTTTTAACATTGTGGGGATCACCAATTCAGGGAGACCCCTGTCTCTCAAGACCTGAGCTTTAACAGCCATCGGCAGAATGCCCTCTAACTCTATCCTGCGGAGTAAACAAGGAAGGAGTTTGAGGGGGAGAAAAGGACATAGATCAGGTTCTACCAATTCCATGGAGCCACCAGAGTACCCACTGCCTTTGCAGAGGATTTCTTTACCTGGAGACAAACCTGTCCCATTTGCTGTTGAACCTGGAAGGCAAGAGATCCACATTTGTTTATCCCCTACCAGTGACACAGGCTCTGGAGCACTTCCGTTTGTAGGACCCACTCCCCCATGACAGGCAAATATGTCCAGAGACTACACAGATTTGTCCTACAGAATGTTGAGTTGTAGGGGTCTGAAATGAAAATGGGCAAACAGAACTGTCTCGAAGAAGACTGCTATCAGTCCCATTACTCCCATGCAAAAAGCAAACAGTCAGTCGACTCTTGGACAAAAGAGTCTGAGTCTGGGACTGAAGAATTAAATGTTTTTCTTGTGGAAGAGTTAACACATTGTTGATTAGTGCCAACTGTTCCTTCAACACTGGGTCGCACAAATATCCCACAATTTGGATGCCCTGGAAGTGTAACCAGGCAAGCACAGGGGCTAGAACCTTGGTGAATACACGTTGAGTGGAAAACAGACTGAAAGGCAGAACCATGAACTGGAAATGCTGAGGACCCACAGCAAAGTGAAGAAACTGCTTATGTGCTGGAAATATAGGGACATGCAAGTACACATCCTTGATGTCTACAGAGACCAGTAAGTACCACTGATGAAGGGAGGCTATTAAAGACTTGGTAGATTACATACAGAATTTTCTAGAATTCTTTAAGCTTCTTAGAATGCAACAGCATCTGAAGTAGGTCTAATGCAGAAATAGTGCACCTTTAATGAATTCTTACTGATCTTACAAGTGTCTAAAACTAATGTGAAAAGTACTCGCATTGCATTTGCCCACTGAAGCCCATCAAAGTAGGCCTTTAAAGGAATTAGATATTTCAACTGCAAAAAAAGTCAACAGTCTTGTACTCTGTGACTTCTGTCTCCTTTATACATTACTGTTAATGAGTGCTTTGTAGCAAAATATGTATATATTATTATGAGTTATGTATCTGAGCATGTGAATAATGCTAGTAATTATCCATAAAACTGAGTGCTTAATGCAATTTTGACATTCATTGGCAGGCATTCTCTTTCTTTTTCTTTATCAAAAACTGGAGCATGACAGTAGCATAAATAAACTGTTCAATTCCACTGGTGAAGAAACAGGGAGCTGGTGAAATAAATCAAACACAATGACCCTCTGAATGTGCTCTGATATTTCACATGGTCAGTACCTGTGGTATATTACATGGGTGACTTTATGTTCTTCAAATCAATACTATAGTGTAGATTATGACCATTTTACGTTTCATTTCCATGCTATTTGTTAAGCATAATATTTTATACACCTTCTTCTGTTTACACTGTAGTTGTCATGAATTTCAAGATAAGGTAGATTGGTAGCTTTAATGTTATGCAAGGTGTACAAACACACTAAATCGTGAATTTCTTATAGCAAACATTTTTTGAGTTTGCATAAAAAATGTTCTACCTGTGTTTTAAATCATTTGACGGTATCAGTTACATTTGGGGCACTCAAATAAGGCTCAAATAACTATCTGTCATTTTCAGGTGCTGATTTATAGCAATTATAGATACGAAAATGTGAACTAAAGTGGTATTTCTGCCCATAGTGACCAATCAGGTTTTATCTTTGAACAATTAAACAAGAACTCTGATTGAATACTGTTTTTTTAAATGAAGTGATAGGGAAGAATATTATTTTCTCTTCTTTGTTCACCGTTCAATGAGATCCTGGTACAGTAAACCAAAAACACTGGGGATCTGCAAAGCACCATACAGCAATTACCTAGGTGAACGTTGTGTGAATCTTGTATGAAAAAATTATAAATAGACCCCAAATTGTGTCAGCTGTTTGGTGGCTCTGAATTTAATCCAATCTACTCCCTTCTACAAACATTTGCATGAAGAGGTTTAGTCATTTGGTCACAAGGGCCTTAAAGGTAGCACTGGAGGATCAGATGCCACCAGCTAAGCAACACTGTCCTGAAATATGTTTATTGAAATAATCTTCAATAAAAAAGAATGTTCAAGGAAACTGAACTAGGAAATATGTACTGTAGGCCACCTACCTGGCTGTGTAGCATAGTATTAGAATGTAAATAACTGTAAAGGACTACAAAAATTCAGTGGTAAATAAACCAGTACAAATTTGTATTTAAACTGTGTATTTTGCTGTTTTGTGATCTAAATTAATTTTTACTGCATTAGCTTAAATGAAATACATGGCATAAATTGATGACATGGTTCATGGATTTATTGATTGATGGATTCATACATTAGAATTAAAAACCATGGGTCTCCAACTGCAACATATCTCTGAGGAAAATATTTCACCACATTAACACTTTTAACTCCTTCCTCAACCATGTTTTACATATGTTGTCTGCATAATGTGTCTGCTTTTCACACTCCTTTTCTCTGCTCCACATACTGACCCTTATCATGCCCCCCACACTCTGTTCCTGCACATACAGCCCATTGTCACACCCTCTGCACACCACCCCTGCGCATACTGCCCACTGTCATACCCCCTGCTCATACTGCCTGTTGTCATATCCTCCACACCCCTTTCCTGCACATACTGTTGCTGGCATACCCTCGTACTCCTCCCCTGCATAGACTGCTTTTCACTCCTGCTCTGTACATTTAGGCCCCATTCACACTGCGCGATTCGCAAATCGCGCGTTTGTCACGCGATTTGCATTTTGCACGATATCGCGCAAATGCTTGCATTGAGCAAGCGAGAATCGCTGCAAAATCCGCTCCAAAAAGAGTCCTGCTGTAGCGACACATAACCCGCAACAGCAGGACCCTTTGCCCCATTGCAAAGCATTGAAGAGCGATATCGCGCGGTAAATAGCCGCGATATTGCGGGAATTACCACGCGATAAATCGCTCAATGTGAACGGGGCCTTAGCTCTCCCTCTTACCCTCTGCACACCTGTCCTGCACATACAGAACACCCCATACCTCTGCACTCCTATCCTGCACATACTTCACACCCCATATCCTCTATACGCCTGTCCCGCACATGCTGCACACCTCATACCTTCTGCCACCTGTACACCCCATAACTTCTGTACACCCCATGCCCTCTTCACCCCTGTCCTGCACATACTGCACACCCCATACCCGCTTCACTCCTGTCCTGCACATACTGAACACCACGTACTCTCTGCACTACTGTCCTGCACATACTGAACACCCCATATTCTATACATGCCTGTCCTGAACATGCTGTACACCCAAACCCACTGCATTCCTATATATATATATATATACACACACACACACACACACTGAGTGGCCAGATTATTATGACCACCTGACGTTTGTAGGCAAATTAGCTATAATTAGCTATAATTTCGCGCTGAAGTTGCTAGAGGGCCAGACCATTATAAATAGGGAAGCAGGTTGTTTACCATGACTTTTTCTGCAGATATGGGTAAACAACGCGATTTAACAGCCTTTGGACGTGGGATGATTGTTGGCGCTCAGAGCCATGGCGCGAGTATCAGCAAAACAGCAGAATTAGTTAAATATTCAAGAGCAGCTGTTGTTATAGTGTTTAAAGACTGGACTGTCAGCTGAAAATCTGGGTCTGATTGTGCAAATTATGTCCGTCAGCGACTAGTCAATGTTAGGGCAGAACGGAGAGTGGCAAGACTGGTACAAGACAACAGAAGGGCAACAGTGCAGTGTCAGATTCCTCGCATCACCTTTCAACATCTCGTGGAGTCACGAGGCGGCCAAACAAAGTAATCTTGTGGAGTCATCTCGTGGCCCAACGAAGTACTGATGGGGTAGTCATACACAGGTACATATAAAACACACCATGCATTTCCTTTAGGCTGACCAAAAAAAAAATTAAATATAAACACATTTGTCTTGATAAATTATATTCGCAGTGTTCTATATGGCAATGGATAGATTGAAACATTAAAATAGATATACTTGCATTAGATACAATTACACCTTTGGCTGTTCATAGATATTGGGCAATACAATACTTAAACTGTATTACAATAACATTATAGCAAAGCAATAATCACAACCAATGATACCACAATACATGGACTTGCCTATTATTTATTTCTCCTCATTACCTCTGGCATTTCCCTAAATAATATCATTCATTTATACACCAAAAGACATTATTTATAGAGACTGTAATACGAAAACTACAATAACAGCAAGTAAATGTTTGAATAATTAAAATGAGCAGCAGTCAGAAAATCTATACTAATTCCAGTTTTGCACCATTGAACATGAAGTATTGATTAGTGCTCAATTGCGTCTATATTTATGAAGCTAGCTATGTTGGTATAGGCAGATAACTTGATTATTTATGTTCTACTGGCTAGATGAGATCCACACAGACATCTAGTATGATGTACTTCCAGTCTTGTGAAATGAAAAGAACAATTTTGTCATAATACTAAAAGTGACCAAATGTTTTCTAGGAAAATATGCAAACAACCCTTGAAAACACATCCAAGTCTGCTGATCCTAGTCTGCTAAGTGTAAATAAACTGAGCTAGCATCCCAGTGTATGATGGTAGATCTAAACCTTAACTGGATGACATTAAGGGGTCTATTCACAAAGCTGCCGAAGGATCTGGCCGTAGTCATATGCATGCATTCCAGAATTGGCTACACACAGTTTTGGACTGGTTTTCTGATAGTGGCAGCAGAGGATCATGACTGCGTAATTTGTATCAGAACAGTTACTTGTGGTCTGCACCAGGGAAGCATATGACTGTGAGACAACACAGGAGCACATCAAAGAGACAGTTGTCACCAACAACAGGAAGTACCTGAACAAGGATCATGTTAGCTTAGGGTTTAGATCTAATTAAGCCCTTCTGATTTAATAAAGGGTATCTATGGTCAAAAACTAAGAATAATTATGTATTTCTATACTGAATTTCCATAAGTTCATTCCCACTCCTAATAACTATATGGATCTAAAAGTTTGTAAACTTACTTATTGAAGATGCCCATAGGATTTACTTCCTCAATTTACTGACATAATCTCACTCAGCCTAGTGAATATACACTTTCTTGTGTCACAACTCAACATTTAAAAAATGTAACATTATCAATGCTTGCTGAAAGCAATACATGATGGGATACGTAGTATTGAGAAATTAAGATTGCATCACATCAAGCAGCAGATAAAGACACACAAAGCATAATGGAAATCCAGGAAGTTGTTAAAGTGATGGGCAGACAGAAAGTAGATTAAAAGGGATTTTTTCCAAGTAAGCTTTGATTGCATTATCAAAAATAACTGTAGTATGTATTCCTAATACAATGGTGGTGCTATAACAGGATAGTATATGCTAGGACTTATTATGGTCTGTGTTGTCTTACAGCCAACATTTTCTCATTTCAGGTAATGAGTTTCTAATAAGAATAGAATTCTGATCTAGTGTTTTAAGGAATATATAAACGAACAGGGGAGAAGGAGTTTCGCAATAAGTAACAAGTGTATAAACTATATGTATTCAGCTCCTGGGTTGCAAAACCAAAACCAAACAATGCAATTTTAGGTTGGGTCATTTTATGAACAAGATAGGCTTTTTCAAGAGGGGTACACATTCTAAATAGTAAACAGTCTTCTTTAATTAAAACAACAAATCATCTTCAGATGGCGGTCTAAAATGTTGTACCCATGTTTTTAATTACTAAGGGTTAGCTTACCAGGTTGTGTGTGCTTTGAACACAACCCCTACACCTTTCCATTGCATTATATTATGTTTTCCTTTTTAGTTTCAGGAAAGGAATACGGAAGATTACTGATTGAACATAGTTAGTGTTAAATATTCATATTACATATATTATTTTAATATTCATATTATTGTTGCTCAGGATTGTGTAGCTTGTAAAAGGCTTCTCCACCAAGATAGCCACCCAACAGACTTCCCTTCCTAAAGCATATCTACAAATGTAATTAAGAATCGTGACTTTTACAGCTCAATTTGAATTTCCAGAAAAGTGTGGATATTATGGGTTCAGCTGACTGCAAAACATGAAGCTACATGGGGGGTATAGCCCTGGAGTAGGAATGTCTCTATAGTGATACATGCTATTTGCAGGCCTAGAAGGAATGCATGTATAGGAATCTGGTGTGCCTAGTCTGCAAACAATTAGTTTAACACTCAGAACTATATTTTAGTTTGTTAGAGTAGGAAGTGGTAGCTGTCAAGATGCCACCTTGAATATGGGAATTAAAAGTATACCTGCTATAAAACGGGGCGAAAAACGATGACCTTTAGTGAAAGCCATGTTAAAGCAATCAGTAGATCCAGAGATAAAGACACCTACATTTGTTACATAGTTACATATAATTACATAGTATTTGAGGTTGAATAAAGACATAAGTCCATCAAGTCCAACCTATTGCATGTATGCATTTATGAACAGGTGTGTGCGTGTATATGTGTCCATGTGTGATTTTTCTCTTAGCAGTACCTGTACCCCTGTATGTTATGGTCTCCAAGGAACTCGTCCAGGAGTCTCTTGAATGATTCCACACTTATAGCTGAAATCACTTTCTGCGGCAGCGAGTTCCAGACCTTAACCGCTCTAACTGTGAAGAATCCCTTGCGCCCTGTATGTTGAAAAAAAATTTCCACCAATTTTTGGTTGTGCCCTCTGGGTCTTTGTTATGGAGCTGACCGTAAACAGTTTGTTACTAAGGTTGCTGTCACCCTTAAATAGTTTATACATGAAAATCATGTCCTCCTTAATCTCCTAACCTCCAACAAGAACATATTTAATTTTAACAACCTTGTTTCATAGTTCAGATCCTCGAACCCCTTAATGAGTTTGGTTGCCCTCTTCTGAACTTTTTCCAGCTCAAGGACATCCTTTCTGAGTATCGGTGACCAAAACTGGACCGCATACTCCAGATGTGGCCAAACCAGTGATATGTAAAGTGGCAAAATGATAGACTTGTCCCTGCAATACATACCCTTCTTAATGCAAGACAGGACTCTGCTTGCTTTGTTTACAGCAGTCTGGCACTGTTCTTCAGTCTGCGATCTATAATGACCCCCAAATCCTTCTCCATTTCCGACTACCCTAGTGGCACCCCCATAAGTTTATAGTCCATTTGCCTATTTTTAACTCCAAGGTGCATTACCTTACATTTATCGACATTGAACTTCTTTTGCATACAGATTACAATTTTAAAATAAATTAATGAAACTTCTCTTGCACTTCTCTTTCCTCTGGAGCCTCCCCATTGGGCCTTCGATGTGATAGGCAGCTTCAAAGACCATAGAAAGTCTTGAGAGATAGAAGGGGTGGGACCACGCTCAACTTTTTCAGGAAAAATAATGCATGTAAATTAAATTGCCTATATTTCAGGATCTACCAATTGATTTGACATGTTGATTTCATTGACGTTAACCTCTGCTTACGCATTTTCTCACCATATCCTCAGTTTAAATTGCATTGCAAAAAGTTCACTCTTTAAACAAATGAAACAGATTTAAATGTATGAAGCAGAGCAGAATGGTAGCAAAGAAGTATCGGTTGGACATAATTATGTGTTTGATAAAATGGTTGGTCTATTCAAAACAAGCAAGAAAATTGAAGGAATATATGCTATAGGAAAACTGTCCCAGTGGGCAGAATGATAAATAATTTAAAAGATACCGCCATCCATGCTAAACAGCGTGGATTGCATTCTGATAGTGGTGGGTGTGTCACTGTCAGAATACCTGAACAGTGACTGCAGCTGATTTTCCATACAACTCCCAACATTTTCAGATCAAAGGATGTAGGGTAGGAAGCTGCCAACAGGGCCACCCATTCAGTAAATTTCAGCTGGTTCATCGAGAACTGGTTGAATTTTGCTCCCTGTATAGGCGACCAACAACTTTCCACCCAACTCCCTAAAATTTCAGATCGAAGGATGTAGGGTAGGAGGCTGCCAACAAGGACACCCATAAATACATTTTTAAGGATGCAGCAAAATTTCAGGTTCCAAAATTGGACAAAATGCAAAATTTTTAGTACCCAAACGGCCAGAAATGCGGTGCATCCCTAGCTTCTCTCCTGCCTGTTGGGCACCGGTCTGTGTCCCTGCTGCTCTCCCCCACCTGTGTCTGCAGAGACAGCGGGGATCGGAGGGAACACAGAGCTGATTCAGCTGCTTTCATTTGGCAGGGAGGTGAGAAGCTGTCAGGATGCCGAATGGGACTGTAACTTATACTATCTCCACAGTATGTGAATGAACAGGAGCACTCAGTATAGAGGCTTCCTGTTCATTCATAACAGTGGCTGCAGAAAAAGATATTCAGGACTCTGTTGTCAATTTCTTTTTCTATTTTAAAAGATAAATATCGGGGGTTTAGACCCCTGATATTTCCCAAAGCCCCCTACAGTAAAATAAAAAATAATAATAAAATAATAATAATAATAATACCATTTTTTAAAAGGTTGTAAAAATGTAATTTTCATTTTAGTTTCGGCCTAACACATTTTCTAATTTTGGTTTTGGTCTGAAGATGTAATTTCGGTGCATCACTAAGTTTCAAGAAACAAAGATGCTAGTCTGAGGTTACTTGGCCAAAGGCAACACAGCAAGACATAAACATATGCTGAAGCAGCTCATAATTACTATATATTATGATTAAGGAAGCAAGGCAGCTTTCCTCAGTCATGTCTCTAAAGGTCTGTTATGTCACCATATAATGAGAACCACTGCTAAATATTTAATACTCACTGTATAAGACCTAATCATTAAGAATGGAAATTGCTATCTACAACAGAGTACAAGTCTGCTGTTGCAGTTTACTGTCTGCGTTACATGTGGTCCTACTGGATTACGTTACAAATTATGTTGATCTACAATTTTTCTTTTCATTATAGGACCTTGCAGAGGGCAACAATTGTCCCTGATGTGGTATGTAAGCCTTTTTAATGTGTTACCACAGGGTTTCCAAGTAGTAGGTAGTTTTAGACAAAGCAATTAAGTTCAACCACATGATTTCAAAGAGTGACAGTCAAACAAAGGTAAGGGATTCGCATGTCAGTGCTGCCCCTAGGCAGCGCTATGAAGCACAGGAAATTCCATCTAGTGACAGTAGTGCCATGCAAATGACATTCGCCCAGTTATGATCTGGACAGAAGACTTTTAAATCAGCCCTTAAGTGTTTATGTGAGAGATTCCAAAGATTTGCTATCACTAAGATGATATCATTTCCGAAGTTATGCCATCTATTGATTTTATTATTTAGTTCCAGTCTGTGACGCAAGGATTAATGTCCATTACCCTTCCCAAGTAATAAAGGTTTCTTTTTAGGAGTTTGAGCTAACTGCATTTACTTACAAAGATGCTAAACATTAGAGCATATTTCATATGCATTTTTATATATTTTTATACAAACATTCACTGCAGGTAAATGCAAGTGCATGTGTTAAATTACAGTGATTGATTCACCAGATGATGAAAGATACAATCAATGATTTAAAAATGTGCCCCTTTATGTTTAAGTGTACTGTATGTAGAGCAAAATATGAAATCTATTTCCATAGATTAAAGAAGGGCTAAAACAAGGGATGCACCAAGTTACATTTTGAGACCGAATCAGAAATGTAAAAATTTGACAGGCCAAAAATGTAATTTTAATTATTTATTTATTTTACTTTACTGTTAGGGTTAGTTCACACCATATGCAGTGCGTTCCGGTCCGATTCTGGCCGTAACGCACTGCCTCGCATAGCGTCCAGCTCACTTTTTTGCCAAGCAGGAGGGGGTGTGGCGGGCCATTGAAGTGAATGGCACCGTTGCCACGCCCTCTGGCCACAATGCAGTCGCCCGCGTAGGATCGCAAGGCACATTGTGCCTGCAGTGCGGTCCGGTGCAATCAAAATAGTGCTTGCAGCATTTTGATTGCACAGGACTGCACTGCAGGCGAGGCTACAGTGCCATTCACTTCAATGGCTCGCCACGCCCCCTCCAGCTCGGCAAAAAAGTGAGGCGGCCGCAATGCGAGGCAGTGCGTTACGGTTTAAAATGTTGAACTTTCTGTCTGTGTGGTAAAAAGTTAAATAGCCAGTAATACTGTACATGCTGCGTTCAGCAATTAAAGCACATAAATGGCAGTCCCAAACCACTTGTGAGAAAAAAAAGTATATCAAATAAAGAATACGACATTTAAAAAAAAATCTTACTTCAGAACCCGGCTTCTGAAGCTTACATAAGGAGCGAGTTTTCACTTTTCCTCACGGCTACATGCCGAGAGGTCTGGTCACTCGAAATCCTGTGAGATTGTGTTCCTGCACTGGTCACTCTGGCTGTGGTGCAGCATTGTTTTTTAGGTAGACCTTCCATTTTTAATGGAACGTCTGCTTTAATGTACTCAGCCCTGCTAAAAGCTGAGGTCTTTGCAGTTTTACCAATACAGCTTCATAGGACCCTGCAAGGGAAAGGAGCCAACCTAAAACAGGATTTCAGGACCAGTGCTCAGGGGACCGGCTGACTTGTAAGTGGTTTAATCAGCATTAGAAATAGCTTAAGAACATTTTGACTTCACTTGTCACCATCTGTCCTACATTTAACCTTACATGTTAATTTCCATTCTCCAGTGTGCCCAAATTCTATGTTGTGTTAGCTGCAAAATCCTAGAACAGTTCTATGACAGACTAGCAGAGATCAAAGCATATGTTTAACAGACAGTGAGGACAGAATAAGTCATACAATTCTGTGCACTGTATACTGCATCCTGTGATAAGCTCATGTGGAGGTGCACAGAGTTTGCAATCCATTCTGCCTTCTAATACATGACTGTTGCACAAAAGTTGGACACATATATAGTAACATCTGTGAAACCAGTGGAGATTTTATAAGACTTACACCAGACTGCAGTAGCAACACACATGAATGAAGCACAAATTAAATTAGGAGATAATTCTTTAATGTGCACAAAATCCCATTCAATTCTGCTGTGGCTGATGCAGAAAGCTGGAGCTCCATTTCACACATCAGGAGAAGGGATATGAACTGTCATTCCTGTCCATGCAAGGTAGGCAGAGCAAACTGGGAATACTTTTATATGATATTCCCAGTCACAATTCACACTGTAAGATTATAAATGCTGAATTTTAGTGTACTTTAATGTGTTTATCCCTCCATTTCATATGTCAGACCGCTCTTATAGGTACAGCAACCATAGGGTCAGGAGAGTATAAGGGCTCTTGGGTCTACAGATTTTAGGTAGTAAAGGTGTTTACCTGACTTATCAGGGCTACTTGGTGCAGAGTAAGCAAGAGGTATAGGTTGAAAGTGGAGATTCAGGGATTATATGATGTCCACAAAGGTTTCTGTGCCCAGTCAGGTATAAGGGGTCCTGGATTAACAAATTGCAGTATGGGGGTTGCATTGAGAACTATGGAGATGGCAGCAAGTAACAGCTCATAATGATATCTTTTTTTTATGATCCAAATGCCATTTATCATGCCTATCAACATGTGTTCCAGTTGTGCCTGGCATGCCCAAGGTTGGCAGTTTGGAGATTTGTGCCTGGGAATGTTAGTGCCTGGGCACCCACCATCATCATTGCACAAAATGTCTGTTTTCTACTATACACCAATCCACTCTGTATACTGACTTTTATGAATTTTACTCTACACAGTTCCACTGTGTACACTCTCCTTCACAATCAATGCTCTACATAGCTCTATCCTTAATACTGTGTTGTACATTGTATACTTCACACTGCTCTACATTATATGATTCACACCACTTCAGTCTGCACTCTGTGCTGTACACAGTGCACTTTATGCCTCTCTACTCTTCCTATTGAACACCAGTGTAAGCAGGCCCTTATGCCACTGAGGGACAGAATATTAACCAGCAATAAAGGAGGAACAATCTCAACTTGACCAGCAATTTATGGGGGCACTTCCCTGCTGATAACCAATGTTAGGAGGACTAATGACAGATTTTGGGAGAAATATTAATATTCCATCAACACAAGAAGACACCATCATTGCGTGTCTTATCTAGCCATTATTACGTGTTTAATTTAATGATTAATATCATGAAAATAATGTTGTTGTACAGAGGAGGGGAGCGTAAAAAATATTAAATGCTGTGGTAGTCAAGCATACTAGGTATATCACAGGGTGTGAGGCATTCATTGGTGAATGCTGTATTGCAAAAAGGGTTGCATTTTAAGCTTATGATGTCACCCTCCCTCCTGAATTACCTCCTCGGACTTCCCCTTACACACCATCAACCAACATATGGGAGAGTAAAATCTCTACAAGTAATAGAAAATGGCAAGTCTCAGCTGCTGCCCTGTCCAAGCACAGGTTTAATAATGTCTTTCTGTGTGTGATCCATTAGAACCCATGGTCAACTCAAAATCCCATCATTTAAAATCCTGCATTTGGCTATTTTTTATGGCCACTTCCTTCAGTAGATTCTTCCACCAATACACATGTAATTCTGTATCAGCAGTACCTATTAGACACACTCAGCATAGGCAAAATGAACAAGCTGTAAAAATGCCACCCAGAAGCCTTTCCAATTGGTGAATTATAACAGCAGAGTTAATGATATTTTGTGATCTTCACCAATGAATCACCTCTCTGCCTAAACCCCTAAGTGGCAAGGGGTGGGGTGCCAGTGGTGCACACTAACAGGGAGTAGGGGTGGGGTGTGGTGACCGGGGGTGTTGCGTCTCACTCAGCTCCTGGCACAGTGACATCAATGTGGAGCATCCCAGGTTGCCTGGCTCTTAGCAACATGGGCGCTCTGGCCAGAAAGAGGGTGGCAGGAACATAGCCATGCTGCTCTGCCTGCAAACCCTCCCCCCCCATGTGACCTAAAGAAATGCTGCCTGAGGCAACAGCCTTAGACTACCTCATTATAGAGGTGGCCCTGACTACCATGATGCCCTAAATAATTCATTCTGCATCAAAACATATCCAAAAATATTTGTTTTTGTATCTGCTTGCTCTGTCTGTGTGTCAGTTTTTTTTTGTTTTTTTTTAACAGTTGATTAGGTCAATGGCTTACAGTGCCATAGTAACTGCCGAAAATGTACAATGCTATTTGCTTTCCGGCAGCCTTGCCTTTGCTTCGGGATACATTGGCTGGTCTCCGGTACATTGATTTGATGTAGAGCACAATTGGATGGCTGCTTCTACGGAATGCATTGAGGCATCTGAAAATGCAGTAGATTCAGCCTGCTGGAAGCAATCAGACAGGTGTGCAGAGAAAAAAAGCTATTGGCTCCACTCCGTTCCACTCTGGTCATGATAAATGATCAAGCTGCTCAGCTGAAAGAAATCCAAAAGGTTCAGTTATAACAGCATCATGACTGTGCTGTTTCCACTATACACTTCAGTTCAAAAAAGCCATAATTGATCCGTCGCATCATGCTGGGGATTGTGCCATTGATGTCAAAGAAGCTATTTGGAAAAAGCAAATTTGTCAGTAAGATTCGATGAGGTTATATAGTAGTATATATAAGCAAAATGTTATGGTAGATTTGTGCAGATGCAGAAAATATATTGCATCATCTTTCCCCCACCGGGCCTGCAATCAATTCCATGCAGCATGTGGTCTTTGCAAGCAGGTGCAATAAAAAAAAAAACAGAAGCAGCACTGCAGGTTTTCACAATGAATAATTTATTACTCCCAGCACAGTTACTCCTAATAATTAATAGGCAGTAGAATGTTTGGAGAAATACAGTAACTCTTTTTTAATCTAAGTATAATTTAGTAGGCCATAAAAACTAACCTCCTATATTTCTGAGGTCCACATTATAAAATCATTTAGCTGTTCTCACACATTTCCTTGTTGGCTGTGACTCAAGATGTATTTTAAGTAATGTATTATTTACAATATCAGACACTAAATCAAGGAAGCATTGTAATATGCATACAACCAAAGGAAAGCTTACAGACAGTTTGCAAATCTTATTTTAACTTGTATGAACTACTTTTTATGCTTATAATAAATTGGGAATAGTTCCCTCAGATGATGTATATTATGGATGTAAAAAAATTATGCACTGACATGTCTGGTAAATGTCTTTTAGGGGTTATAGGGTCTAATTAGCCATATGAAAATGACATCATTGTTTTCATCACCTTTAGTAAGTGTGTAGCTAAATCAGGTCACCTGGAGGAGAGGGGACATACTGGGCAGACTTCTTTCAATTTGGAAAGGCAGGAGAATGGAAATAACCAAACCCCTGACAGGACAGAAAGTGATTGGACATTTCTGCAATGGCAAAGACTGTGTTAAAACACATTTTCAGCAACTTAGACAAGGTTAAAGAGACACTTTGCATGTTTGCACGAGGACGTAGGCCAGATTTTAGGGGTACATTTCAACCCTCGCAAACCCCAAGAAGTTTACATTCGTGGGGGAGATAGGTGAGGACAATGTTGTCCTTAGCTACACTGAGGTTCCTCTGTCTCTGGACATTTGTAGTGGATAGGATCATTTATGCCCCACTGCTCGCGAAAGGACCCCAGGATTATTGCTATTAAGGAAAAAGACCATTTTTGGTTGGCCACCCTATTGGATCCATGTTTTAAGGGGAAAACAGCAGAACTCATCCTGTGATCACAGAGGGAGGGGAAAATGAAACACACGGAGGGCGTGCTGTGTAGGAACTTCTTAACATCTTCTTCAGAGACTGGCAGTATCCTCTTTTGTGGCCAATGTGGCTTGGATCCTTCTGTTGGTAAAAGGAGAAGCAGCTATGGCAGTGGTTACCTAAGTAAGGCTTCAAGTGTTTTTTTCCGCACCTGGCGCCAAGGGACTGTCTGCTGCCACCAGTCCTAGGCAGCATCTGAACCATAATGTTGCCTAGTATATGGGCCAAGGGTGGATGTTGACAGAACAGATGAACCCATGACTATTGGTTAACAAGGATGGACCACTGGGCAAAGCTTGTCCAATGCAATCGAGCTTGTCGACTGCCCTGTAGTCAGTATGCTTTCAAAATGTGAATTTCGTACATCAGGGGGTTTTGTGGGTAAAAAAATTCCACCTGTCTTTAGACACAGTTGACAACTCACCTTTGTAAAAATTAACGAGTCATGGATCAGCAATAAGTACAAGCGGTTAGGGTGCACAGGAGGCAATCGGATCGCCTACTGTGTCCAAATTGAGGTTCTATGGACTAATTCTCCATTCCCCATCCTTCCTTAATAAGGAACCCTTTGGCCAAGGGTCCTAAAAACTACTTTCGATCTCTGTATGTGTTTTGTTCAACCCACACCTCCATCACATAGTCATATAAGCATACTGTCTTCGACTAAGGAGAAAGATGATGGGTTGAAGAAGAAATTGTGAGGGATGAAGAAAAAACAACCACAAGGCAGGCACATTATTTTATGTGCCTATTTCAGTAAAAGCAGGGAAGCCAAATGCTCACAAGCTATGCCATTCGGCTCATCTATCTTTTCAAATATCAGCCAACAAAATCGTTTAATTTCTTCTTAATCAATAATGCTCTCAAGGTCATTTCATTTATTGCTATAATGAGCATGGGAACTTCCCAAGACATAATCAAATTCCCCAGTTTATTATCACTTTGTAGATTTTTTAATCTCGTAGCAAACAATCAAATTACAACAAAGCATAATAAATATAATTAGATTTTCAGATATAAAGGAGATTAAAGACAGGTTTCTCTTTGAAGTGATGCAATTTAAGCCAAGACCATAATGCTGTTGTTGTAATATATTAATAAACTGTTTACATTAAGTAGCCTTTTTGTTCTTAGCATTGCCGATAAAGCACTAATGACACAGATAAAACAAACAGAGCGTAATTAAGTTGATGAATTGTGTGTCATTGAAAAAGGTGACCTTGACCTACTTCTTACCTTCTTAGACATAAATTTATTTATAAACTCCTAACACAGGGATAAGTAACCTCTAATCTTCTCTACATCATCTGCAATGTTCAATTATCTGCTAACATATGCAAGAATTAAAATGTTTAAGATAAATTAAGTGATAGAGAAGAGTTTTATCTAAATCAATATATTTACTTTCTGTCAGAATGTCTTCAGTGACTAGACTGTTGACCATAACTCTAAAAGGGCTGCATACCAAAAGTCAAATAAAAAAGAAAGTATGAAATTAGAAAATGAAAATCCCAAAATGTCCATTTCATTTGGAATGAAAGCATAAAGCAAACGTGATTTACACCGATATATTTCCAGAAGATCTGTACAAAATAGCTGTAATCCTACTTATAAGATCAGCCTGATGAAGGAGCTTGCTATGGTTTCCACTCGAATTATCTATTAAGATAGCAAAAGCTGTAAGCTTCTTTTAATTTTAATTCTTGGTTGTTTCCAATGACTGCAGAAGTGATTTTGATGCCTCTTGGATACTTCTACAAAATAAAAAATAGGGGTGCCGCACACCACACCTGCACTATATTCCACTCCTTGTATTGCCACTCTTAAAATTAACCCTTGCAGTGGGGCTATCCGGACATGGCAAGGGTTAACTGCTCTTTTTTCCTCTCGGGAATGCAAGGGTTAATTTTTCTCCACCTGAAGTTCTTTCTTAATGGCAGCTGCTTAAGTCACTGCAGTACCTGTTGCCCGAAGACAAGGAAGTCAGAGACTCTTTGTTCCCAATATCGATTTGCAGCACACAGAGGAGAAATTCCCCATGTGCTGCAAATATATGCATTACAAACCTCTTTAACCACTTGCTGTCTGGAACAATTTCTTCAAATTGCACACACATTATAAAATCAAAATTTTTGCCTAGAAAACAGCTTCAGACCCCCAAACAATATATATTTTCTGAAAGAAAAGACCCTGTAGAATAAAAAAAATGCTAGATGCAGTTTTTTATGTTGCACGGTATTTGCGCAAATGTTTATCAAATCAGTATTTTTAGGATGAAAAACGCTAAAATTAAATTTAGTGCACAGAAACAGAATATAATGCCCAATTTTTTGGTCAAATATAAAAGAGGGGATCACGTTGGATAAATTGATATCAAACATGTTAGGCCTTAAAATTGTGTGCACTCGTGAAACCGCAAAAAAAATACAATAACCAAAATTTCCCATAGGCGACGCTTTAAAAGCTTTTATTGCTCATCAGTTTAGTGTTAACAGCGATCAATGATACCAGAATTATTGCTTGCACTCCAACATTCACGGCAATATGTAACATGTGTGGTGCAATTTTCATTTTTGCAGGTAGGCGCATCCGACACATGTTTGCATTGTATGTGCGTGCATGTGGGCGACAATAAATGTATATGTTACTTTTATTTATTTTTTTACATTCAACTTTATTGCTATCACATAGGAAGCTAACAAGCCCCCTAAAAAGCCGGCAGCATGGGGAGGGGGGCACACAGCGCTGCTCGGTACAAACAATCCGGTGGCTGTATAAATGCTGGATTGGTTGTACAGAAACAGCAATCACCTGCTGTTTAAAATGGTACCAAGAACACGGCTACAGCAGCAGACATGTTCTTGGTATAATCACTTCAGGCGGGTAACGTGCATTTACGCGAATCCGCCTGAAGGGGTTAAAAACTACATACACTCACAACACAACCATACACACATAACCTATATACATACATATGCATAATACATATGGACAATGAGGGAACAATGATGTACATGATAAGCCTATTAAACTGCAAGTATTGGACATACCTGTACTAAAGATGCACTTATACAATTTTTTCAAGACCAAGTACAAGTACTTCCCTCAGGTACCAATTAACGATATTATTTCTTTAAGGGACAAGTTACTTTTTTTCTAAAACAATACAAACTAATGACTTTAGGGCAGTTTGTTTATAATTAGGAAGAACTGTAACTCAATATGATTATACAGCAATGGAGAATGGCAACCAGCAATAGACAACTAAAGATCCCATCAATCCATGATTATATAGCAATGGAAAATGGCAACCAGATGCAGATCTCACCAGGGCTGCGTCCAGGTCTCACCAGGGCTGCGTCCAGGTCTCACCAGGGCGGTGTTCAGGTCTCATCAGGGCTGCGTTTGGGTGTCACCAGGGCTGCATTTGGGTGTCACCAGGGCTGTGTTTGGATGTCACCAGGGCTGCGTACATGTTTCACCAGGGCTGCATTTGAGTGTCACACCAGGGCTGCATACAGGTCTCACCACGGCTGCGTTTGGGCATCACCGGGGCTGTGTTTGGGTGTCACCAGGGCTGCATACAGGTCTCACCAGAGCTGCGTTTGAGTGTCACTAGGACTGTATTCTCGTCTAACCAGGGCTGCATGTGGGTCACTCCAGGGCTGTACTGATAGGTGCAGGGATCTCCAGGGCTGAGTTCGTGTCTCACCATGGCTGCATGTGAGGCTCTCCAGGGCTGAGTGGGTTGGTGCCAGGCTCTCTAGGGCTGCATCTGTGTTTCACCATGGCTGCATGTGTGAATGCTGGGCGCCGGGCTCTCCAGGGCTGTATGAAGGAGTATGGGGCTGTCCAGGGCAATGCTGGTATCGGGAAGGAAGAGATGTGAAACTGGACCGGCACTGCCAAGGACAGCTATCACAAGGTCCTCGGCAAGCTATCTGAGGTCCCCAACAAAGTGCGAGACTTCAGGCAGCCAAAAGTCATTTAATAATTTAAAGTGCTGGCATCGGCGATATGTATCGGGGCATTTTCACGAGTACAAGTACTCGTGAAAATTCCCCGTATTGGCACCCATACCGATACTGGTATCGGTATCAGTGCAACCCTAACCTGTATTAAATGGTCATTTCATGTCTTCTGCATTAATGTTGTCATTAAAACACAATAAGATATTTGGATGTTCTTAATGTTCCGAGTAGTGTTATCAGAAGTGCTCTTCATGGAACAACTGCAATCAAAAAGCCATTACTCAAAGCTGGAAATAAAGCCCGGGGTGCAGAAAAGGACTAGGGTTGCAGCAAAATAGCTGCAAGCCAATGTTTTAACATCCCAAAAAATAATAAACTTGATGATAACAGAACAGAAGATGTTATACATATTTTGTATCCTTGTTGTATACCTGGTAGAGCTGCTTATATTTCCAATTAGATGTTTACTGTTGTTCACCTAAATGGGAGAAATCACTTTAACAGAGTGTGATTTATAAAGGTATGAGTTTATCAATATTTATCACCTGCAGGTAAGACTACCCAGGTACTGCTGAACAACGGGTTGCTAGGCAACTGTTCCACTATATTGTTCAGTTTGCCTCCTCGTGCCAGATGTTAAATGACTGCACTGTAAATGAAAAGTGTTTGATGTTGATACTGTTGCAGTCACAAAAAGAATGAGAATTAGAAAAATGGCAGACAATCTTTATGCTAGAAAAGGTCTGTGGGGACATGCCTCATATCAGGACTTCTATACAGAAATGAAAGTTCTACAGCCAATGCAATACTGGTAAAAGGCTTTCCATTTTGCAGGTAGATGTATACTATTTGAACCTCTTGATAACAAAAAGAAAAAAGCTAAAGGAACTACGTCCTACAGGATACATTTTCTATGCTGCACTCCCTTTAAACTAATATTTGCATCAGTCAGATAGAGCAACTCACTTAAGATATAATATCTTTTGAAATATATAGTAGCTTAGAGCGGTTCTCCTGCTTTAACAAACAACAACTTTAAAATAACATGGATCTTATTTAAACTCATTATCAGGTAGTACTAAAGTGGTCCTTCTGGTCCTGCCCTTCCTACATAGGTCTCATGATCCACGCTGTTGTTTTTGAGACTTGGAAGGATCACTATTGAGGGATACATAAATGTACAGTATGTGTGACATTTGTGTTAAGTTTGAATTGCAGTTGCTATGGCCAAGTGTATATGATTATTAACAAATTGAAGATATTGATGTTATGTGTACTTTACATACCCTTGTATAGACAACCCAATAGCCCTCTCCTGAAGAAGCAACAATCAAGCTGCGAAAATGCTTAGAGAAAATTACCTCTTTATGACATCGATGCTGAACACACTGTGTCTGGATGAGCATTTTGGTGACTAAAAAAGATGGCCTGAAAAACAATTGTTTTTTGTAACTGTGAAACACTGAATGACAATAAGGCGACGGGGTTGAGCTATAAAAGTGCAATTTTATTTTTATTTTTGTACAAAATAAGAAAAATATTGTTTTATCTGTGAAAAATTGAATCTGACAATTTTTATATTTATATATGTGTGAATAGATCCTTGGAAACCTTAAAAGTCCAGAACCCTTTTTACTGTTTTGCCTCAAGACCATAAGCTTGGATGATGATCCATCTAAGCCACCTAGAAATGGCAGGGTGAAAATCTGGTTCCCCTTTACAGGGACCATGACAAAAAGAGAGTCAGTTTTTCTAATAGAAGCAGTGGCTTTGAAATAGACATGCACAGCACACACTACATCCAGACAATGAAGGGAGATCTCCTGATGCACTAGATCCAGACAGAGGGATGTAAGAACATTGTCCTGTCTGAAGGGAAAGGCTGAAACCACCTTAGGAAGAAAGGGATCTCTAGGCCTTGACACCAATTTGTCCTTACATAACACCTAAAATTGTTTGTTTTTTTTACAGGACAAAGCCACTCCGCACAGATACACCTCTCACAGAGGTAATGGCAACAAGTAAAGCAACCTAATGAGTAAGAGTGAAAAGGAGAATATGTCTGATATAAGTTCAAAAGGTGGCTTCTGAAGTGCTGAGAGAACCAAATTCATGGAATCACAGGTTAACGCACAGCGGAAGCTAAATGAGGGGCACCCTGAACAAAGGTCCTAATCAAATAATGGAAACTTAGAAGTTTCTGAATCAAGATCAAAGATGTTAACATCTGACCCTTGATGATGCTAAGAGCCAACAGTTGTCCCAATAGGTATTCCCTGGAATGTGTGCTTCTTCCCTCACACTGTGTGAAGTATACCTTCCATGTGCGACGATAGACGTTGTGGAAGAAAAAGTACTGGCTTTTAAATTGTGGGAATCATCAATTCAGATATGCCCCTGTCCTTCAAGTCTTGGGCTTCAACAGCCATGCTGTCCAGCTATAAGAATCCTTTCTACTTCTTTTGCTGTGGCAAGATTTCTGTTTCTTACCTGTTTCTTACCTGATGGTTAATTTATGTATCTGCTGTGGTGTTGTCCAACTGGATCCTGATGGGGTGACCCTCCAGTCAGAATGTCCAATGTTTAGAGCTGCAGAACAATGATCAGGAGACAGGATTTCTCTGGTGTCCAAGTCCCCTGCACTGGTAAGGTGTCTTGCATCCATTGTGAGGATCTTCCAAGAGATCAGAAGGAAGGATTTTCCCAACTCCAGAACTGGACTCCTGACCAACCAGTCTAGAGATAACCTGATCCTTAGTATCATGCAAATTGGTTTGTTCAGAGCCTGAACTGATTTTTTTTCATGATGAAAGGATGTTGAATTGTAGTGTTCTAGAGTGGAACTGGGTAAATGGGACTGCTTTGAATGGGACCACCATCAGCCCAAGGACTCTCATGCAGAAGCGAAGAGTCTGAGAACTCCTGGACTGAAAAATATGAGTATGGAAGTGGAGAGTTAGAAGTTTCTCTTGGGGAAGGAAAACTCTGGCTTGAGCTATGTCTAGGATAACACCCAGATGCTCCAAGTGAGTCGGCTCCAAAGCTATCTTTTGAAGGTTCAGGATCCAACCAAATCTTTTGAAGGTTTGGATTGTCTATGCCCCACTGTTGTCCAGAATTTGTGAATGCTGCTCCCTCAAGAGAAGGTCTTCCACATATCCCACAATAAGGATATTCTGATAGCAGGGCTAGTGAAGGGGCCAGAACCTTGGTGAACACTCGAAGTGCAGAAGATAGGCTGAATGCCAGGGCCACAAACTGGAAGTTCTGGGGAATCACAGCAAAGCGAAGTGATTACGTTGGATCTGGACAAATAGGGACATGCAAGTATGTGATAAAGTTGAAAAAGAACATCTGAAACCTTTCCGCCGTAAGAACTGGAGCAATAATCCCGTGATCTAGAAGGCTTGCAAGGGCTGTATGGAGATCTGCTAATCTGTACAGTGACACAGTTAGGTTGGAGAACATGAACCAAGGAGGGGGAAGAGAGAAGAGCTCTAGCTTGTAGCCCCTGAAAAACCACCTCCTGTACCCAGATGCTATCTGTCCAGGTGTCCACAAAGGCCAACAGACATCCTCCCTACTTTGGAAACTGGGGAGGCCCCTTTATATCAAAGAGGATGTGTAAGTGGGCTTGGGGGATTTGGAAGCCCAAGGTTTGTGGTGGAACTGGGTACTTGATTTGGGTCTGGCTTTTGAGTTTGATGCCTGGGTGTAACAAATGGAACTCCTCTTAGCCTTAGAGGAGGGCATACATTTTACCTGCTTGAGGGGAAGGCTTCTTCTGCTGAAGCAGATGAGTACTCTTACCTCTAGAGACATCTTTAATAAGGATGTCCAAGGCAGCTCCATAGAGAAGTTATGCCTTGAAAAGCATGTGTAATAATCTGCTGTTTGCACAGTTGCTCCATAGCCCAAATCATATGGGATATAAAACAGGAAACATCCAGTAACTGGTCTGTGAAGTAGCTTGGGGCCACTGGCATACTTTTAGAATGCTTCACAAACAGCATCCATTTGTATGTAAACAGGATCTCTATGTATAGCACTAGTAGGTTCACCTAAATTTGAACAGACTATAATCACAGCCAAGGCAGGTTACAATGCGGGGTCATACAGAGGAAACTTTCAGAAACAATCTCCAAGTGTTTCTTGATGTATTACCTACAGGGATTGTTGGGGCAGGATACTGCCATATTTACAGTGGGAACTGTCTACTCCTTAGTAAAAGACTCATCAAATGGGTATAATGCTGCCAAGCATTTAGGAGTTGTGAACATCCTACCATGAGTCTTCAAGTCCCCATGTGTGGGACAAGTGGGTGCACAGGATACGTCTTGGTAGTCTTAGGGCTCTAAGGCAGTGGTTCTCAACCTTTCTAGGGCCGGGACCCCTTGGTAACAGAACACTGGACTCGGGACTTAGTAACGGACTGGATTCAGGACTTAGTAAGGCACTGGACTCAGGACTTAGTAAGGCACTGGACTCAGGACTTAGTAATGCACTGGATTCAGGACTTAGTAATGTACAGGACTCAGGACTTAGTAATGCACTGGATTCAGGACTTAGTATTGCACTGGACTCAGGACTTAGTAAGACACTGGACTCAGGACAAAGCAACACACTGGACTTAGAAATAAACATAGAAGCACACTCACAAGAATGCAAGCCAGCCCCAGCCCCTGCTACCTGCTTGCCTGCTCTGTCGCCATGCAGCTTTCTCAGCCCCAGCACTGCTAAGATGCCAGCCTCCTGCAGAACCCACACTGTATGGGAGGCAGGAGGACAGCAACGCCTGTGAATAGAAAAGTCCTGCTGTAAACACTCCCCGGCTACTAGATGTCGCTGCAGCGGCCAGGGAGTGTGTACATCGGCACTTTTATATACACAGCCGTTGCTGTCCTCCCGCTGACTGACACTGCTGTGCAAGGAGGCTGAGGAGGCTCTCACCCAGCGCAGCAGAAATGGACTCCGCGACCCACTCAACAATGGGTTGCGACCCACAGGTTGAGAACCGCTGCTCTAAGGGATCCCAGTCACATAGCAGCACTCATAATTTGCTTTGCCAGGTGGATATGAGTCTGAGATGCAGCCAACTAGATTACTTAGAAGGCCTGCCATTTAGTCTTTTGGCACTTCCAATCAGCATGTGTGGAATCAAATGGGGATTTCTCTAATATTTAGTCAAAAAAGGTGCAGCAGATTACCCAGATGATTTAAGGAAATGCTATACTTATTAGTTCAGCAAATAAGAGCCCATGCTCCATGGCTCCTCCAGTTATCTAATAAGGGGTCTAAAAGACCTATTAACACAGTACCACATGTCATGACAATGAATTGGCTAAAAAAAAAATCTTATGGCCGCTAAATCAAGAACTTGTTTTAGATTAAATAAAAAGGCTCCCCACTGTTAGTTTTAAGTGATCTGAGCAGTTGGAAAGCCACCCAATCACTTTTAAAAGCCCACAGTCTGTGCTCGATCGGCTACACCACAGGGCAGGTCACAAGACACTAGGGGTCCAGTAGACTTAAAGAGGGCCTGTCAATGGCCCAATGTCATTATATAGAGGGCTTGTCAGCTGCCTTGTGATAACAATACAGTATAAAAAATATGTAAATAAATTAAAAATGAAACCCACCCCAACTAACATATGAATGTATATGTCCGCGTAGGGCACGCACCTATGAGTAAATAACGATTGGTAACACATTTTAGGTATTGTTGCACGCGCTGGAGTGAGAGAAGTAATTCTAGATCCATTATTTATGTTTTTTTCCAAACTGATGAGCGGTAAAAGTTTTTAAAGTGTCGCCTATGGACAATTTTTGGAATCATATTGTTTTGTCTTTTCATGGGTGCAAGCAATTTTATTTGGCATCTTCTTACTAGACACAATCTCATATTTTATGTTTTACAAACAATTTTGATTGTTATTGTGTTTGTGTGCATTAAAATTATTATGAATGTATTTTGTACTGAAAATATAAGTTTGATATACAGTTGTGCAAATATAGTGCAAAATAATTTTTTTAACAATTATCTTTATATTCTACAGGGTCTCTGCTTTCAGAAGATCTTTAATGAGGTTTTTAGCACGTGGGCGAAAAAATTAAAAAAATTGGTCCAGCAGTGAAAGGGTTATAACATCGAGGGGAGGGTCTCTATAATACTCAGAGATAGCTGGCAACAATGTAACTGATAGAAGTGCAACACAGGCAGGGAGTACAGGAAGTCATCAGCTCACAAGATTTCTGGCAGGAGCAACAGGTAATGTTGTTTCACCCATAAAACAGATATAACAACATTTTCAATGGCATATTTAACAGACCAAAAGGGACCAATGTTCATTGTTCCAGATTAAATATACCCTTTAAAATGCTGGAATGAAAAATAGAGTCTTGGTGGTATCCATGGGCAGTTTGTTACTTCCCTTTGTGCTAGCTAACCAAGGTAATGACAGCACTTCCTGCAAAGCCCTGTAGCTGTTGTAAAAATACTAAAAATTAAATGCAGATCAGTCAAAAAGCACTGTACAGTTTTATTGTAATGCACTTTTCTGGCAATATAAGACATATCACAGCTTGCCTGATGTAGTTCTTTACAGTACATTTTGAAGGTAATTATCATTGGATGGCTTTTCATTTATTATAATTAGGAGGAAACTAGTTTATGTTTCTAGGAAAAACATGTCAGCCTATTCTTCTGATTGTCAGGGATCATACGCGTAATATGGAAATATTTCATCCCAACTATTCATATTTATTCTTTAAAAGCAAATCTCTACTTTTTATGAATTATTCACGAACAGCCCAAGATAAATGTTTCAGCTTCCACATGTAAATGAAAAAAAGGCACCCTGGAGCCTTCAACCATTTTTTTAATAGTCTATTTCACACTGAACATTTCCTCTGGGGTGATTTCTTTTATAAACGAGCAATCAGTAAGAGCATATGCAAATTACACCAGTTACATAAAAGTTAAATGAAAAAAATAATTTCATCTAGTATCCGTTTAAAACTGCACATTATTTATTTGCATGGATTGATTCATTAAGTCAAAATTAAATAAACAAACAATTTAGCATAGTTATGCATAATTTCTTTCTTCACTGGCCAACTTGTAAAAACAAGAATCTGGGAAATATGATCTTGCATTACAATAGGACTCTACATTTTACATAGGAATTCAATGGAAATATCTCTTTAGGAGATCATTTAAGGACATACAAATGTTCACCGCTGCCAGGTTTGAGTAATTAAGTAGTTAATACTACTGGCCCATCAGAAGTATGCTTCTGTCAAGTATGCTTCTGTCATCTATACTGGCTGTTGTTCTCAATGACCTCTTTGCAGGTGCTCAGTACCTGTCTGTCAAAGGCCACTTTCACATGGGTGGTCCAATCGGGTCCGCCTATCAGTTTTTCAGGCGGCCCCAATCGGATGCCCATTGCTAGTCTATGGGCAGACGTGTGTAAACGCACGGGTGTCCGTTTACACCCAGTTCCCCCTGACTCCGGCTATGGCATGAATTTCAAAAAGATACCCAATTTATTTTATACTTACATAAATAATTTTTATCAACATGAAGGTTTAAAAAAGACAGATGTCTATTCCCGAAATCAGATTATTTTTCTTTTAAAAAATTGATCCTTCAGATACATTACCTTGAAATAAAATTTAAACATTTGTGTGCTGTTTTAATAACTAGTGTGACTAGAGTTCCGAACTAGGGACGTTTTCTTACACCAATAGAAAAGAAAGCAATCTGGAATTCCTTCTATAAATTCCGACTGAACTTCCCACAATTGGCACATGTCATAGTCCAAAGTTCTTATATATTAATATACATTGAAATAGCAATTCCTATTTTCCCTGTCCTATAATCCTTTTGTCTCTCTTTTTGTTCTCTGTTCCATTCTATCTCTCCTTCTGTAAAACACTTATCCTCTTTTTTCAGTTTTCTCCTGTGACTCCTTCACAATACTGTGCCTTTATTGTGTGTACATTTTCAATTTTTCGAAATCTACAATACATTTCTACAAACTTCCCACAAAGTCCACAACATAAGTTATTATTTCTTCAGAACAGTTTCAGTGTCAAAATGAAGTCAAACAGCATGCAGCCAATTCACAGAACCAATACCAAGTGTTAAAACAGATTATGTTATTAAGACATGGCAGACTCATAAAACACTAGGCCCAGATGGTTACACTGTCAGGTAGCAACTTACTAATATTCCATGACCTGTAAAACCATCTGCGACCCAACATCCACACATACACAGAAACAGTAGAAGGAAGCAATAGAGTGTGGCACCCTGCATTCCTAGATTTTATTTCAACAAGCTTAAAGTTAATACAAATTCCCGTAATATTAATTATCTAGTAACTGATTAGATGAGCCAATTTGGTTTTATCAGCTATTTTTATTATTAACATAATTATGTTTTAAGAAGGACTAAGGGGTTTAGTTAATCATTCAAATGTAAAGGAGCCCAACACATTACACATTCAATGTTGTTAGAAATTAGTGTAAAGATTAAAACAGTGGTTTTTTAGAACACATCAGCATTGGAGTACTCCATGCACTATGATGTAAAGGGGTAGCCACTAATATTGAGTCCTCAGAGAAGGTAATGTCTTACTCCTCCTCTCTAGAATCTTGTCATACACAGTGGACTGATTTACTAAGACCCCTTTCACATGGACTGATCAGGAGGGAATCCATGCATGTATGCCCCCTTGATCAGAGCAGTACGGACCACATGATGCCGCTGTGACATCCGTGTCTGTCCAGTTTTTTCCTCCATCTGGCGATGAAGGAGAGAACTAAAACTGCCAGACACCATGTCGGTCTGTGGGGAGTCGGATATAAATGGACATGTGTCCATTTACATCAAATTACCCCTGATCCAACACGAACAGGATTGGCGAGACAAAATTCTGTTCTGTTTGTTTTTCTGGACCTGGCAGGAGTTAGGGGTAACCAGGTGTAAATGGACGCCCATCTGTTTAGACCCAGCTGCCCATAGACTAGCATTGGGCATCCAATCAGGTCCACCTGAAAAACTCATCCGTTCGGACCCCCTGTGTGAAAGGGGCCTAAAGGTGTAAAGGCTGTTTACTAAGCAAAGTGAATGTTAACGAATTAGGTAAATATCTACTTAGAGCAAAATTATACCTTTAACAAAGCTAATCCTAAGCCACTCTTCCAAGCCTTTCTGAACTAGTCCACACTAACCCACACCCCATCTGCTTACTTCCCTCAGTAGAACACCTGCAGCCTGCTCCTTGTTTCTATCAACTTCGGCAGATATCCTCTTCAGCATGGGTGGTACTCCTGTAATGAGCCTTCATAGACATGTATTAGATTGTAGAACCTGGGGTCACTTAAAATATTACCCAAAAACGACTTAACATAAATTATTGTTAAAATACATCAGGCTTTGTTGCAAGATATACTGTATGCATAAAGTAAAGAGATCTGTGTATGTGGTTTTAAATATACATTGCCTTTTATACCTTTTTTCATATATGCTATCCTTTAAAAAATTTAATGTTACATTGTGAAAATTTTGTAAAATCAATAAACATTAATTGTAAAGAAAAAACTACACTAAATAAGTCACCTAGGGCTCACTGGGCAAGTGAAACCAATGCTGGAAAGGATTTCTGTTGGAGAAGCTGGGAACATAAATGGATCAGGCAGTGGCTATGCTGCTAAAGTAAATAGGCAGCTCGGGTGGGGAAGGGTAGTGTAGAGTAATTCAGGAGGGCTAGGTAAAGTGGGTTAGCATTAATTTTATTAAAGGTATACCCATACTTGTCCTCATTCTCCAGTTTTTAAGCATGCATAGTATCTGCTGGTCACAGATGGTTCTACAGGTCATGGAACACATTGAATAGGTACAATCCAGATGTATTAGCTTTACCAATGAGCATCACACCAACTGAAAGACATACTGTATCACACTAGGGATTTACTCTCTAGAATATATAAAGATAAAAAAGGTTTTGTGTTTTATTAAATTCTTAAGTTGGACAATGAACTCAAGGAGGAGGAAACAAAGCCTTGTGTTTTCTCAAAAACACCAATTTATCATACTGGCTATGTAAGTGGTACTATGTGGTAAGTAGACAGATTGGGAGGGGGAGGTAGTGTAGAGTATTTCAGGAGGGCCAGAGAGGGTGGGTTAGCATTTGTTTTATTAAAGGTATAACCATAATTGTCCTTATTCTCCAGTTTTTGAGTGTGTATGTTATCTGGTCACATATGGTCATGGTATACTGTATATTAAATAGGTACAATCCAAATGTACAGTATTAGCTTTACTCATAAAAGTTTATAATGATCAAAAAGGTTTTGTTAAATTCTTAATGATGATCAACTCAAGGAGGAAGAAACAGAACCTTTTGTTTTCTCAAAAACACCTATTTAATCATACTTACTTCAAAGATTCCTTGACTGCAGGTAGATTTAAATAGAATTTTATACATTTAGGAATGTAATTAAATGAAAAATGGACCCATAACAGCTATTAACTTACATTATCTTTTTTTCATTGGTACAAGGAAAATGTTTGATTCTGATTTGATGCTACGGCCAATGCCTCTGCTTGTCTTTTACTTATCTTTTAATAAATTATCCCATTGGTGTGAATAAATGCTACAGAACCAGAAGTGAGTGTCTATGGCACATTACATCCAGCTCTTTTATTTTATCCTGTATAATAAATGGAATTCTCCAGCCTGAAATAATATTACAAATGTAAATTAGATCAAGTGTTTCATTACTAGACAGGTGCAGGAATGTATGTTTCCTATATGTTTTATTTGAATTCTAGACTTAATGACTGCCTCGTCTGTGATTGAAAAATCCCCTTATAAATACTTCAGAGTGAGTGTTAGTGTTCATGTCAAAGAAAATATGAAGGCTTATAGAGAACAAGAATACTGATGGACCATCTGTGATCAGAGAACTCTAAGTAAAGAGTCCATTATTGTGCCTTTGTCTAATTTAAGCTGTACAACAGCAACAACCAAAGCTCTTCCATTATTTATCACTATACTGTAATACTGTATATATATATATAATTATTATTATTTTGGGGGACCCCTACAGAAAGAGGAAGAGGAGAGGAGGATTTAGAATTGTAGGTGACGCTAAAGGAGCGATTGGATAGGTAGGAGGAGAACCACGAGAGAGCAGAGTCTTGTAGCCAAAGTGACTGGAGTTTTTTTGAGGAGGAGCAGGGGGTCAACAGTGTCAAAAGCAGCAGAAAGATCTAATAGCAAGAGTAGGGAATAGTGGCCTTTGTTTTTAGCAGTGAGTAGGTCATTAGTGAGTTTTAGGAGGGCGGTTTCAGTGGAGTGTTGGGGCCGAAAGCCAGATTGTAAGGGGTCAAGAAGGTTGCGATCAGCGAGGTGGCCACTTAGGCGGCTGTAGATGAGGCGTTCTAGGAGTTTAGAGGTGAATGGGAGTAAGGAGATTGGTCTGAGATTATTGAGGTCGATAAGGTCCATTGAGGGTTTTTTGAGTATTGGGGGACCAGGGCATGCTTCAGAGAGGAGGGAAAGATTCCAGTAGAGAGTGAAAGATTGAAAATGTGAGTAAGAGAGTGTAGGATAGAGTATGAGGGGGACCGAAGTAGCGGTGAAGGAACAGGGTCCAGGGGGCAAGTGGTCAGGTGGGTGTCAGAGAGAAGCTTTGTAACCTCCTCTGTGGTGACGGGGTCAAAAGAGGAGAGTAACAAGCGTGATGGAGGGTCTGGCACATGAATAGGGGAAGGTGACTGCACAGTGGCGATCTGATCCCAAATTGTATCTATTTTGTTTTTGAAGTGAAATGCAATGTCCTGGGCAGTGAGTGAGTTTATGGGTGGTGGCGGTGGAGGACGAAGTAGAGAGTTAAAAGTAGAAAAGAGTTGGCGAGGTGTGGATATATTTATATATATCTATCTACATATACAGTATATATATATATATTTATTTCCTTGCTTTGCACAGTTCTACTGTCAGATCGTGCGCGATCATGCTGTTCCAAATGAAGAAAAAAGACAAAATAATTAGTATTATTAATCATTAATTTCAGAGTCCTGCAGCCTTTTGTAGAGATCAAATCACAATAGTACTGGTTTCTCACTGCTATGATTACACTTGAGAGTTTCTTTATGAAACAGAACATATCCAATAGCTGGATGGGTTTTAGCTCAAAGCCCATCTGCCAAAAAGGTTTACAAATTGGACCAGTAAAAAGTATCATTGCTCCTAAACCAGTTTGAGGGCTCACTCCCAGGGGTGGCTGATTGACAAGGGGAAGTTTAGAATTATTCAGTCCTTGTGGGTCTGTTTACTTTCTGTCCTGCAAAGTTTCATTAATCATTTTCAGAGAACAGTGTGGTATTCTGAATGTGTAATGTTCAATTTTTCTGGAAGAAACTGCGTGTAGCGCTCTGATGTAAGACACAAAAGTAACATAAATAATGAAAAGTGTCTTCCTGCATCTAAAAACAAGTTCATGTATTTGCTTTACTTGTCACTCATATTCTCAGCATGACAGCTCATACATACTCTGTAAACCTTTGCAACATATACAGAAAAAGAAATACAAGTGCACAGTGAGGTATTCCCTCCATACCCATATTTCAAGAGGAACTTTACCCAAATCTTCAAAATAACAACACAGACACCTTTAGAAATGTTTAGTAATAACAATCTACAAACACATACTTATAGATAATTGCAGTTTTTTTATTTTTTGCATACTTTATTTTTCTTTTCTCTCTCAGTCTTCTGACAGAGGCCATTTTAACTATGGGCAGGTTACTAGATATCCCTTTACTTCCTGAAACTCATGTGACTAGGATATGTGACTATGCACATCATCTCAAGGGGGGAAAATGCCTTTCCCTGAGATCTCATGAGATTACAGATAACTTTTGCCAGCAATGCTCTGCTGATGTAACCTTCCCAGGATGCATCGCTTGGCCACGATTACATCATTTGTGTCAAAGTGGACCAGGAAGTGGAAAAAACAAATTGTAAGTAAAATAAAAATATGTTTGTTTAGCTAATGAATGTAAGATGATTTCATATTACCAGGCAGAGCTGTATGCTGATATCATTATTCATCTAAGGGGGTAAAGGTCCACTTTAATAGATATTGATCCAATATATAAGTCACAATCACTTCTTCCTCCCCAATAGGAGTATAATTAGAATATGTGAGAGCCTAATCCCCAGAAGCATTTGGATCATGAACATCCCTCAACCCATCTTGGCAGTATCATTGGTGTAATTGTCATCACAGTGAGATGCAACTGAATTGATACTGTGTTATTTATTATTGAGATTTATATAGCGTCAACAGTTTATGCAGCACTTTACACAGTGCACATTCACATCAGTCCCTGCCCTCAAGGAGCTTACAATCTAAGGACCCTATCTCACATGCATACATATAGGGCCAATTTAGACAGGGGCAAATTAACCTACCAGCATGTCTTTGGAGTGTGGGAGGAAACCCACACAAGCACAGGGAGGACATGCAAACTACTTGTAGATAGTGACCCAGGCAGGATTTGAACCAAGGACCCCCAGTGCTACAAGGCAGAAGCACTAACCACTACACCACTGTTGACAGACATCCAGTAAAGGAATAGAACTAGGTTACCATCAACACACAGGACAGCAGGCCTATTTTATTGTGTAGTGCAAAGTTTAATGGTAGCACCATGCCAGCATTGGCAGTGCAAGTTAATTAGCCAAGCTGCATGTTATCCTACTGGACCAGAGAGTGCCAAAGAGACTTGGGTGCCAGCCATAAGCAGCAATGGCTCTTGCTTCTGATGAGCAAAAGTGTTACCTGCAACATTGTTTGCCACTTTGGCTGCAGCCGTGGTTATACTAACTACAACACAGCTCAGACATCATAGCCTGTTCTGACTGTCAAACATCCCTAGCCAAAGTGAGTGTTGGCGTGTGTCCAGTCTCCTGCTCATGGCCAAAAATCAGAACTTTGCCTAGGCGACATCTCCATTTCTCCAACTGGGCAGTAGAGTCTGTGACAGGAAACAATATTACCCTGCTCTTTTTACTATTACCACCTCATCCTGCTATACCAATCGGTCTTACTAATGTAAAGTACAATGTCCTAGTAATGATTTACTGTATGTGGGTGCTATATTGCATCATACAGGTGCTGAAGCACTATTATATATA
>NW_017306404.1:262951-283598 GCF_000935625.1 Nanorana parkeri | reverse complement strand
TATATATAAAGAATTAGCTTTGCTGAGATAGGTATTCGCACACAGGATAGTGTTTCTTATTACAGAATCGTTATAGCGAAGGTAGAACTTTATATAAAATAGGAATACATATCAAACACTGGCTTTTGCATTCTAACGCAGTGCTACTCAAATCTATGCATTTGACCAGCTTTGATTGTAATGTAAATGCATCTTGAATGGGACATGCTGCCTCCAGAGAAATGCAACACAAAGCATGTCAAAACCCACAGATTTGTTATGCACACGGTATGATTAAGGTTTTAAAATCACCCTCTGTCTCCTTACCTGATGGGGTTTACTCTCTGGTCCCAGTCCTGGAACTGCACTGCAATGCAGGGCAGCATCATTGTGCAGGAAGTGCTATAGATTGGCTTTTCAGTATTAGTGCCCCACGCCATACCAGCTACAATACAACTACACAATCTTTGTGCAACTAACTTTAGATTTATCAAAACTGTGTAACAGGTGGGCCTACCTAACTCATCCAATCAATTTGTATCCAATCAGGCAGGCACTTACACAACATAGTTGTTGGTATATTTAAAGTATCTAAATCTAATGTCTTTTCTACCTAAGAAGTCCCCCGGTGCCTACCGGCAGAGCACATCCCTTCTCGTACAAACACACTCCAAGGTAAATAAATTCTAGCTGCACACCAGAATACACTTTAGAAAGTTAAAATGTTATTGAGGCTCGTCCATGCCACATATGTCCTGCACAAGGTCTGCTTCTGACACATTTCACCCAATGACAGGCTTAGTTGCAGAGAGGTCTCTACGACTAAGCCTGTAATTGGGTGAAACGCATCAGCAAGGGACAGACTTTGGATGAGACTTGTGTTGCATGGACAAGCCTCAATAAAATTGCAACTTTCTACGGTGTATCCTGGTGCAGCCAGAATGTATTTACCTTTGATTGAGTTTGTACGAGAAGGCATGTGCTCTGCTAGTGGGCACCCAGGAGTTCTCTCTGGCTGTAAGAACTGCCATTAGTGTATGCATGTAGACAGGTAGTGGCTGCAAAAAAGTTGCAGGAAATAAGCATCACTGGGACACAAAAAAGGATGAAGAAAAAAGGTAAAAACAAATATTTTATTAACGAAAATGCCAATTGCTTACAACCCCAATTCCAAAAAATTTGGGACACTTTGTAAAATCTACATTAAAACTCATAGAGCCATATTTTATTCACAATAGAAAATAGAAAACACATCAAATGTTTAAACTGAGAAAATTTACCATTTTAAGAAAATAACGTTAATTTTGAAAACGATGGCAGTGACACGTCTCAAAAAAGTTGGGACAGGGGAACAAAAAGCTGGCAAATTAAGTGGTACTAACAAGGAAGAACTGGGAGAACATTTTGCAACTAATTAGGTTAATTGGCAACAGGTCAGTAACATGGCAAGGTATAAAAAGAGCATCTTAGAGAGTCAGAGTATCTCAAAAGTAAAGATGTTCAGAGGTTCACCAATCTGTGAAAAGCTGCATTTACAAATTGTTGAACAATTTCAGAATAATGTTCGCCAAGAAAAAATTGCAAAGACTTTAAATATATCATCATTTACAGTACATAAAATCATCAAAAGATTGTGAGAATCTGGAGAAATCTATGTGCACAAGGGCTGTGATCGTAGGTGGGCTCTACAGGGTCTGTGGTGGGCTCCCCTTTCATATCTGTAGGTTTAGGTGCGATTAGGGATTCCTGCATCAGAAAGTTGCGTTTTACTGCATCAGGAATCCCTAATCTGGCATTTACAAGTGGCAGCTATCACCTATTCAAGTTAATGATCAGGTGACAGCAGCTGCATGTAAACGCCTGCACACCGCATGTAATCTTATGTGATATTACATGCGGTTAGAAAACACTCTCCCTGAATGCACAATCATTGCGTCCAGGGAGAGTGATTGATTCCTAACCGAATGTAATCATATCACGTATCATTACATAACGGTGTGCAGGCGTTTACATGCAACTGCCATCACCTGATCATTAACTTAGGTGACAGCGGCCACTTGTAAACGCCAATTCAGGGATTTCTGCTGCAGGAAAATTCTTCTCCTTAGCGACGTTTCAAGACCATGCGGTCCCGTCCTCAGGCAAACAGAGAGTGGGTCAAGCAACAAAATCAAACAATAAATAATAAATTTGTTTCACCTGTATTTATTGATTGATTTTGTTGCTTCACTGTCAGTTCACCGTGCTATCCAAAAATGACAGTTAAAGGTCTTGCAAAGAAGAAGCCATACCTGAACATGATCCAGAAATGCCGCCGTCTTCTCTGGGCCAAAGCTCTGGGCAATAGTCTGTCGCTAATTTGAAAACTTTTCTGTGGTCAGACGAATCGAAATTTGTCATTCTTTTTGGCAACCATGGGCGCCATGTCCTCCGGACTTAAGAGGAGAGGCACCTTCTGGCTTGTTATCAGCGCTCAGTTCAAAAGCCTGCATCTCTGACGGTATGGGGGTTCATTAGTGCATATGGAATGGGCAGCTTGCACATCTGGAAAGTCACCATCAACGCTGAAAGATATATGGTCCCATTCACATGTTTTTTTTCAGGGAAGGCCTTGCATATTTCAGCAGGACATTGCTAAACCGCATACTGCATCTATAACAACAACTACGATTTGTAGTAGAAGAGTCCGGGTGCTTAACAGGTCTGCCTGCAGTCCAGACCTTTCACCAGTTGAAAATATTTGGCACATTGAAATGAAAAATACGACAAAGAAGACCAAGGACTGTTGAGCAGTTAGAATCCTATATCAGGCAAGAATGGGACAACATTCCTCTCCCAAAACTCAAGCAACTGGTCTCAGTTCCCAGACATTTAGAGTGTTGTTAAAAGAGGGGTGGCTAAACCCAGTAAGCGTGGGCCTGTCACAACTTTTTTGAGACGTGTTGCTGTCATTAATTTCAAAGTTACCTTGTTCCAAAATTACAGTGCTTTAGTAAGCTAATTGTATTTCACTTAGTTTCTATGTGTAGCCCCTATATAGATATGTATATATGTGCTACTAAAGCGATCTATGTTCCTGCCTGCAAACAGTTAATTGCCTCTGTGTGTCCTGTGAGGCGGAGACTTATGGGAATTGCAGTGCAGAGCAGAGACTGTGATATTGCCAGAAGAATCTCGGAAACTGCAACTCCCAGGAGGCTAGGCGAGAGAGAGAGATGGGTGGACTATGGGCTGTGGCTGCTGAGCGCGCTCAGTCTGGGAGAGCAGACTGAGGAGGACAGATCTGTATAACCCTGTGTGGGTTAGACTGTGAGCAACAGAGCTGTGTAGTCGCCGTTGACATACAGGGACACACAGGCTCTGTGCAGCGGTGTAAGGAGAAACTGTATTCGTTTTGCTGTGCCTGATGGCCTGTGTTTGAGCACCTGAAAAGGTCCCAGTGACGCGACTGCTGCGGGGACATAGCGGCCTAGTCGCATGGCTAATCCAGCCATAGGAGTGACCCAGATGGCCCAGTGGTGTGAGGGGAGCCAGACGGAGTTGATAGAGACAGCTGCCTGGTACCTTGAACAAGTGGAGACCTTCCGCAAGAGGCCCCCGGGTGACTTCATCCTCTTCACAAGAGTCGGTTTGAGAGAAAGGGGACGTTCGTCTTCTGCTGGCAGACATCATTCCTTCTAATTGACTCTAGGAGTGGTGAGAGGCCTTTGGCAATTGTGACACTGTACTTCTCACATCTACAATACAGTACGGGCCCCAACGTTGGCTAGAGTAGGACATTACTACTGGCCAGTAGTCTAGAGAGGGTCAGGCACTGTTAAAAGGGAGACATAGTGTTCTATATAGTGTATTCTATTATCTATTATAGTGTTACATATACCCAGCTCAAGGGTGACATCTGAGGCAGTCTAGCCTTATACGCTTCGGTACATTCAGTAGATAGCAGTGGTTACTGAGTGTAAGAGTGCCTCTGCATGTCACTGAATGTCTTATGTGATTGTTGGGTCTATAATTGCTTTATTTTATGCTCATACCTTGACTGATCATTACATCTGTTATAAAACTCTTTAAAGGTATGTTGGTGTGCTGTGGATTCATATTTGGGCGGTACATTGGTGTGGAGGGATAGAAATACCAGGTACATTCAGTGGCTCCTTCGGGAGTGAGCGCTACATATGATTATCATTCTTTTGTCACATTCCATATACTATGATGACATAATAAAAGTGTTATTAATAATAAAAGTACACTACAAAACAAGCATGGTGTATATAGTAGAACATTAGGAGTTTGGAACTGCAATGATTAAGGGAGATCATTTTTTACAACCTTCATGTTTCCATGACAATTGACTAGTAGATCTTATGAGACTATTCATAATACATTACACCACATCTAGAATAAACTATATTTAGTGTTCCAAGTATTACATGATGAGCTACACAGTGCGCACCTATTGCATTGGAACAGGATGTACTGACCGATCCAGCAGTATAATCAAAAATCATTTTTTCCTTGTAGTGAAAGCACTAACAGAACAAACTGCTAATGGAAGCCGGCTCAAGTTGTCATTTCAGAGCTCGGTCTAGAAAATGTAATGTAAAAAATGCAGAGGGTTTGAGAAAACCAATATTTGTAATTAAAAACCAAACAGACGAATATTCATAAGGCTCCACGTGACAAGCTGCCACAAAGGTCTCTGGTGTAATTGCTTTTTTTTCCTCTTTTTGAATATGCTGTGCAATGTAATGATAAATCTGCACTCTATCCAATGCACAAGAAAAATGACAGTGACTTTTCATTATGCTGGAAGAACGAGGCACATCTATCATCTGCTCGCTCCTGCTTAAGTTTTAATTACACTACTCCACTCAGGAATGGGAATTCAAGTAATAAACCTTGCAAGAAAGTAGGCTTTAATTTGCAGAACAGCAGTTAAATGCTTGGCTTCAATGCAGTTGATTTGCCATAAAGATAGCATATTTTAATATCATAAATAACAAAGAGTGAAACAATGTTTGCTTGATAACTAGGCATGGCTCTCCAAGAAGGACTAGGCATACGTAGTAATATGTTAGATTCAGAGGGTATCTATGTAGAGCCTATGTGCAGGCAAAAAGCTGTCTTGTGAACTAAACCAGCTGGACACCAATGGTGGCATTAAATGGAACTTGTCAATGGAAAAACAGCAGAGATGCTGCGTTTTCTCTCCTCAAAATGCCAGTTGCCTGACTGTCATAATGATCCTCTATCTTTCCATAATATGATTCAATCACCTATAACAAGCAAATGTACAACCACTTCTAACGTTTCTCTGACCTGCATATTTGTTTTCAGCCAATGACTCAAAGGGGTCTAATAATGCTATATGGCTACTAGATGGAGCTGAGATGCATAGGAAATAAATATTTAGTGGCCAAAATGCAGTATTACAAGATAACATTCAAAAATACATACAATATACAGTAAACTCTGTAATCCGGTACTCAACTAACTAGAACTTTCATCTACCCAGAAAAAAAGTCCCCTGTGTACTCACTGTTCTGCTGATCTACGGCATGTATTATCCTGGAAACGATTGTGCCTATTTGTCTTAATTTGTTTTAACCGTGTCTATTTGCTTTTAAATACTGCATTTCAATATTAATATGAAGTCAATACAGAGTTTATGTTACGATATGGTATAGTATGGGGTATGGCATTAAATTGACCTATTTTTAATAGTAACTCTCAGGCAACCAGAAACTAAATTTAGCCGGAATCTACTAATACCCATGGATGCCGGATGCTATAGATATAGATACAATATACAAGGACATCCATTGGCACAGAACGGACATTCACTAAGACCTGCAAGGTAATGACTCTGTGAATGGTTTATAAAGGGACCCCAGAGTTTTGAAGCAGGAGGCATTTTCAAAAGGGATTCAACAATGGCCACACAGGGTAAATTTAAGTATCATTAATGGCCAGTAAAAAAATATCTATGTATTACTACACTTAATAGAATAACAATACTCATATTCAGCATTTGCCACATTTTAAGTGAAGCTAAAGTTTGCTGGTCAGCTGTTGCTATTATGTGCAAGCATATACAGAATACTTGCACATTATGGCAGACTTACCCAACACTAGACAAGAAGCGGCGAAAAAATTCAGTTCAGATATTTCGTTATTTCGGGATTGGGGTCGGAAATTCAATTCGGTTCGGGGTTTCGGATTCAGACGAAATCTGAATTTTTGTTCGTTTCAGATAAGTTTACGAATGAATATTCGTTACTACTACCACAGAAAACTATATACAGATTCGAAAATTCATATTCAGACCCATTCGGATGCATTAAACCGAAAAACACATCTAATTGGCCAGAAAAGTCACATGTTCGATTCAGTTACATTTTTGAACGAAAATTTGGACGGTATCCGAAATTCGGAAATGGAAGTTCGGATTCGGACACATTCAGATGCATTGGGATTCGGACACATTCAGATGCATTGGGATTCGGAAATTCGGATGAGTCCAAATTTTGGAAAATTAGTATGAATTTTATGCAGAACAAAACGAATTGCACATGTCTACCGAACACAATGCTTACCGCCAGTGATGACAGGTCCAGGCTCAAGGTGCTGTTCCGTCCACCACCATTTCCTCTGCCTTTGCTTCCGGTTCCTGTGACGCTCCCCTTTGGCTAATAGGTGGCCAATGATGATGAAACTCCTAAGCATGCACACAGGAGTTGCATCATCCCCAACACCTGGCTCTATTGATATCTTAAAGAAGCTAGGAATGGCATGTTCAGTAGTGTCTAGGGGTCTTCCTCATGACCCTGCAATTGGTCACAAAATTAGGACTGACTACTGCCAAGTTTTTTAAGTGCCCCTGTCTTCTGTGTCCAATTTAAATTTGTTAACATGGGACATTTGGAGGCAAAGGAATTGCCTTTAATAAAACAGAAATGCTCAGATTCTGTTAACTATTGGTCTATTACCAATTTGTTCCAGGTATCTGTCCAGCTGTAATGATCAGCCTTGACTGTGCTGTCACTTCAATCTCTAGCACTCTCCATTGAGTTACAAACAGCATGCAACTATTCAGTATAGGGAGCACTGTCAGCTACAAACTTTCAAACACTGCTGTTACATCATCTGAAAGTAGAATTTAATTTTAATTTAATAAAAGCATAATTCCTTCACACACTTTACCATCTGACAGTAATATCCTTGTTACATAGGTTGTGTTATCACTTGCACATCATATTTTACCAATTCATAGCAGCTTTAGGATTAGTATTTTAACTTTTTAGCCTTATCTTTCCAAGAGCGCAGATTATTTTATCTAAATTGTACAATCTTGTTTAGATTTACTAAAGCTATGTGATATGGGGGACCATATTTAAACTATCCAATTAATTTGGATCTAGTCAGGCAGGTCCTTGCACTACATAGTTGTTGGTAGATCTAAAGGAGATTGTACAATCATATTGTAATGCCAGTGGGTACAATGGTTAGCACTTCTGCCTTGCAGCACAGGGGGGTTCCTGGTTCAAATCCTGGTGAGGACATTATCTGCATGGAGTTAGTATTTTCTCCCTCTGCTTTTGTGGGATTTCTCTGTATACTCCAATTTCCTCCCACACGCCAAAAGCTAAATTGGCCCTATTATGACCTTAGATTGTAAGCTCCTTGAAACCAGGGACTGATGTGAATCTGCAGTATGTAAAGCATTGCACAAATTGTCGGCGCTATACAAATATCAATAATAAATAAAATATTGCTCCACTCCATTTTTCGATATCAAATGAACTTCTACTGGACAAAATAAGGGGTATAACAAAAAAAATTAAAAAATCAACCTTTGTAGGTCTAATGCTAATACTGATAGAGATACAGGGCAAATAATAAATGTGTTTGCACACACAACCGCTGGATGTCAACTGCACTATAAAAAGATTTCTGCTGGGTTTAAATGTTATCCCAGATGCAGGTGGATTAAACCCCTCTGAGGATGCCATTATGCTAAATGGGGTGTGCAACATCAATGCAAGCTGCAGGCTCTTTATTCAGTCACCTGCCTTACTACATTTCTTGTACCACATACAGGGGGGTATTAGTCAGTTCTGTGTTGCTTCCTATCCTTGCTTATTGCTTTAAAAACCCAGTACATTGCAATGAATTATCAGCTACACTCAGAATTCAATAGTGTAATCATAGTCGCCATTATAGTTGAAATCAATTTTCTGTCTATTCATTTTAATCATCTTCTTGTAAAGCAATCATTGTATTATTTTAGCTACTTCATACAAAATAACTACAATAGTTTGCTATTTTTTCCCACGATTGTCAGATCCATAATTCTAAATAAACGAACATTTTAAATTGTAGCAAAATCCCTTAAAATGATTTGTGAGGGCCCCATCCCCCAGACTGCCCTGGCAAGCATCCGCCAGAGATTAGATGATGAGTTACACTATATTATTTGCAGCATAGACAATGTAATAAGAAAAATATACCAGTTATTCTTAAATCCATCAAATCCAAGATGTCACTTTAAAATTGCCATATAAAATAGTACTTTAGTTGCTCTTTTTTCTCCTACAAGGAATGCAATGTTCTGTCCCAGCTCCCCTCACCCGTCCTCCTGTCACTGCAGCGCTTTTCATCTCAATGGAGATTTGTAGATTGAGTTTGTTGCAAAGCCTTTGAAAATGCTCTCAGCAGTGATCTTTGTATTTACAGTGGTGGCTCTTCCACACACAATACATGTGCCAGTAAATTCTCTATGACATACATACTTTCACTGACTACAGTGTGAACTGGTTCATCTGATACCATAATAGAAAAATGCTAAAAAAAACACATACAGTGATATATTTTACATTTTGCGCAACAAATTTATACGTAACAATAGTCAATTCTTAATTACAAATTAATACTATGATAAATCTTTTATCCTTGTGCTTGTATCTAATAGTAGACCCTCTGTATATACAGATTTGTTAAGAATGATGCACTTGGTATGCAGTGAGTACAGTGGAAAATGTAGATTCTAAAACAATACTCATTGTGGCAAATATAATGAACTATTAGACTATAATGGTAGTGGAGCATGATCCTTCAATACCTGTTCTTTTGTAATGTTCCTCCAGAACAGTCTTTCTTATTGAGCGTGTCTGGCTTCATCAGGGGTGCCTCAACATTTTCACACAGATTCATGCCTTTCCGTGGTGCAAGTGGGCTGGTTACCAGCATAATGGAAGCAAATTATGCTAATCCCCTGAGGGTGGGAGCCATTCAGAAAAGTTTGCCTGCTACCAGGCCTGCTTCCTCTCCTGCTCTCTGCCACGGTGTTGCAGCTGTGATTCCTGATGCGATGTTTGGACTCTTTAATGAAAACAGGGCTTCTGATGTCAAACGGGGACGCCTGATGTGAAGGTGGGGCTTCTGATGTGGAGGGGCAATTCAAATGTGAATAGGGTAATCTGGTGTGAAAGGAGGGGGCCTTTACATGAAGAGGCTTCTGATGTGAAAGGGGGGATCTGAGGTAAAAAGGGGGGCTCCTGATGTAAAAAGGGTGGATTCTGATGTGAAAGGAGGGGCTGCGATGTGAAGGGAGCTTCTGATATGATTGGGGTGACTCTGATGTGAAAGGAGGGGGGCTCCTGATCTAAAGGAGGTTCCTGGTGTAAAAGAAGGAGTCTTATGTGAAGGGAGCTTCTAATGTGAAGGATGGACTCTGGTGTGGAGGGGGAAACCCCACTGTTTTATATATTTGCATGGTCTCCCCCCTTTTAAAATCCATACCAGACCCCTATCTCGTATAAGGATCTGATATGAATTTTGTAGGGACCACACATCATTTTTTACATTTACATACTTTACAGTTTAGACTGGGGTGCCTCAATATTTCGCATACTTTTAAAGGATGATGTGACTAAAAAAAAGGTTGGGAAAGCTTACTCCAGACAAAGCTTTAGCCGCCATTAGTGGATTCTCCATTGACAACCAAAAAAAGTAGTTCAACTGGCATCAGTGTCCCTTATCTCTCGATGCCTCAGCAGTGACAAGCAAGGGAGGAACAGGGAGGCTCCTCTAAGTCTCCTCCCTCCCTCCTTCTAACTAACTGATACATAGCAAGGAAGGAGCACCCATGACATTTTAAAGATATCTAAACTAACAACAAAAAATGTACACATAGCAGCTTATCAGACTTTAGATGTGGTGGCTACATTAGTTTAATTTCAAGCTAAGAGCATGCAGAAAAATATATTTTGGTCCTGGCAAAATGCCAGTGTCCTTGTAATTGACTGTCTACTGAAGTGAAATCTTAAAGGAGAACTATGAGGTGAGTGCTTTTCACTCACCTCATAGTTCTAGCCGACCTGTGACAATGAGACTGTCACAGGTCGGCTCAGTAGATCGGGAGTTGAGCGAACACATACTGGTGTTCGCTATCTGCCGTGACAGGGGAGGGGCTGGATTCCCCCCTCCCCGCTCCGATTCACCAGCGCTAACTGGCGGAATGGACGGGGGAGGGGGCGTAAACAGCTGCCTCTGCCTCTAGGTCACGTGTCAGTCACGCAGCTAGGCGGATCCCGGCACAATTGTCGGGATCCGCTTCAGCTACAGCTCGCGGTATACTGAGCCTAGGGTGACAGGAGGACGCTAGTTTGTATCCTCCCGTTACCCTAAGGAGAACTATGGGGAAAAGCCTTAACCCCATAGTTCTCCTGTAAACAATGATATCAGCCTTCCCAGCTACAGTCGATGGACTACAGAACACCTCCCCATGAAAAAGAAATAAGGAGAGGGCAAGGTATTTCAAATCCAAATCCGAGTGCAACCTACAGTGACAATGCTTTTCCTCCATGAACACACTATGGTGAGTGAGTATTACCCTAGGATAGGAAATGTGTTAGTGGCAGGATCATCATGTGAAAATAAAGGAAAAAGAAAGTCTAAAAAAATAAATAAAGTAACGCAGTCACCACATCGAACTGGTAAGCTGCAATATATTACATTTTGTTATTGGGCTTAAACAGTACTCCAAGTGGATCTAATTGGAGTACCTGAACCTTTCCTGATATCAGCTTCTTCTAATCCACTACACAGCAGCATTCAGACAAGGAGAGGAAAGTTCTGTCATTTGAGCCAATCAGACTTGGCAGCATGCACATGTTCTGAAAAGGGAAATGCTGACAAAAGGAAAGAGGAGAGAGAGATGACCTCATGAACCTGCTGCTTCTCCTTCATTGTCCAATTAATGGCTAGGGCAAGGAAGTGTGACCCCACCAGAAAAAAATGAAAGGGTAAAAGGAGTCATTCTTTAAAATATGTAATAAAATTATAAGAAAATGGCAAATTATCCTTTTTGTAGTTCATTGAGTTCGATGTGTGATAAGTAAAGTGATTAATATAATTCCCTCCCAAAAATTAGATCACTAGGTAGCATGATAACCTCCCTTGTAGTGTACCCCTAATGGTTTGGTTTACCTCTTCAATTCCAGAAGAATTCTGCAATTAAACATCAGAGATGAAGACTCTCTAAGGTGGATAGTAAGACCAAAACCTACAAGGTGTGTTTAAGCAGAGCCAGGAACTATGGCAGATATTTAACCAGTGAAATTACCAAGAAATATTTGTCTACTCTGAATGCCTCTGTCCACCAGATTCCACTTATAACTAAAAACCACTAGAGTGGATAGACCAATAATAAATATAATTTGGACTGACACGTTTAATCACCATGTATTTTATTACATTTGTGAGCTCTCTAAATGTAATTCAAAATCAAATACTGTCAAGTAATTATCCACGTTTAGAAAGTGCTACACGATTCTGAAAAACGTTGTTATGTTCACAAATAATTGGTGATAACCTTTTTAAGTTACTTCTTCATTTATCTTTATTAAATATCATCTTTAGGAAGCGGAAGGCTTTATCATGATATAATAATTATTGCCACTGCTTATCCATAAAGAAGTTTCTCTCTCTTAAAATTATTTATTTGCAGCGGTAACCATACCTAACAAAAATATCTGCTACACACTCTGTGTCCTTAATTAGGAAACGTTCTGACAAATTGTCTGTACACTTCATATTGGTGCTTTCACTAGTATTTACAAGGTGGTCCATTCCCCCTGCTCGATTTTTTTTTACATTTGTATAGCATGGAAGGTCTAGCTGCTGGAGTTCCAAAGAAATACAGTATGTTATGGGTGACTCTAACCACTAGATTCAATCCTGCCCACCAGATTCTAAAACCTAAAATATCACTTTTGCATCGGCTGACTCCTTTTAATAGGCTACTTAATAAATATGACCATTTGTGGCCATTCAAGAGATAAAACTAGCCCATTATAAACAGAACAGATATAATTTCTTGGAATAGGCTGCTCTGCTCCCATGTGATGCCAAAAACGGGATACCTGGCAAAATACTAAAAAGTACATCGTTTTTGTAATGTATAAAATGCACTTTAGAAAAATTATAAGCACTTCATTAAGCACCAAGGCCCAAAAGCAACTGCTTGATGTTCAGCTTCATTACTCTCTCCAAGTATATGTGAAAGTACAAACACATCTGCAGAGAAAATAATGGATTAAGTGTTTATGTAACTTTGCCATACATCCTTTTGTTTTTAAAATGGCAAAGTCAGTTACCTGTAGTTACCTGCAGTCAGCTAGCTATGTTTGGAATTTATTGGCTCCTACTATCTCATTTTCATTTTGACATCAATTGCTGGTTCCTGCATCTACTTTTTTAACAATAATTTACCTTCAATGCAAATGCTTATTTTTCCATTTAAGTGACGCTGCTGCTTAAATAAATCACTTATCTTATGTATTTGCTAAGAAGAAAATAAATACTTACCTTTCCCGCTGCCCACCACACTTAATGCTGCTCTGATAAAGAAAAATTATCACCCAGTTTCATTAGAAACCAACACTTGTCTCCTCTCCTCCTTCTCTTCTGGTCTCCCGCTGTGCTTACTGGTCCTGCCAACCCCCATATCCCCACAGATTACAGCAGTCACATAGAGGTTGGCAGGAGGAACCACTGAGCATTGTGGGTGGCCAGGCATCCCTCACTCCAGGTAGTGAAAAGATTTGAAAATATTTTGAGTGGCAATAAATAGTATTAAGAACCTTTAAAAAAAAAAACAATAAGCTATGTTTGTAGCACTTAGATCGACTATGTAGCTATTTATATATGTCTGCTTTTAGTGTATAGGAGATGATTTGGGCAATACATTCTGTACTACCCCAATATTGGGACTTTAAAAACCCTCTTTGAGAGATGGCATGCTTCTAATGGAATCTAATGGAATCTGTAGGCACATAAAGCCTTTTTATTCAATGCAATGCCTTCTAACAGAGGATCCTTCTGCACAAATGTGGGCCTATAGGTTGATTTTTGTTTATTTCCTATTACAGCATTTTAAATTAAATGAAAAATACATCAAATTTAATCTAAAGATACTTGTACGTGGCCTAGTAAGTGTCCTGTCTGATGTCTTCTTTTAAAGTACATATATCCCTGGACTGTGGACATGAAAGTCTTTACATATCCTGAACAAGCAGCACAAATGCTGTACAACAAGCCACCCTTCACCTTTCTAGCTATAGGCACTGTGAAGTAATTAATTCTCAAACACCACAACAAAGACTTCAAAGTCTTGTTGCAGTCAATTTTTAACACCTTAGAAACGCCTCTTTATAGTGTGTTTATATTAGAAATCTGGTAGGCTGCTAAGATTCTGCTGCAATAGAAAGTAAAAGGAAGTAAGCTGAGATTTTAGTGTCTATGTTATGAAATTTGAAGATGAATTTCTCCAAAAGGCTTATAGCTACAGAGGTGAATGTCAGCTTGTGTTAAAGTGCCTTTACTGCTCGTTGAGAACATGTAAATACTATGCATAGTGTGCATATGTGCATAGTGTGGGCACAGGTCCACTTAAATAGTAGCCACAGTTAAATAGCCTGAATACATCACAATTGCTCCCTTGCTTATAGAAACATAAATTAAGTTTTTGTACCTGCCAAAGAACCATCACCAGTTAATGAAATACGAGAATGCCTGACCTGCTCTTAGTACAGGCATGCACATGGTCAACTTGATTTTAAATGTCAGATTGTGTGCAGAATGTAATGATATATAAGCATTACAGGCAATTATGGAAGCAGGTTAAAAATAAATATAACATTTTCACCCAATATTTACAGTAGATAGAATAAATTCAGTTATTTACATTTGTATTTATATTTCCTTTAAGCACATGGATATTGAAAGCCTGTTTATAAACAAGTCAGGTAGCTCTCTTTTGATGCTATACCATACATGCTAACGAACGATTTGCTTTCCACAAGAAACAAACTATTTGAGATGGTGTAAAGATGTAATAAAAGTTTGATGAACCTCCCGTTGTGAGCAAGAGCAAATCTTTTCTGCTGCTGGGGCCTAAAACACATTGCTTTTCATGACAGCATGACCGCTATGAGGTTCAGCCGCATCAAAGTTTAATTACCATTTTCTCTTGCAGTCTGCAGCTGATATGCATCTCTGGCTCCCATCCCTGAACTGCCGCTGCATAAAATATATTGATGTTTTATGAATAAATAGTAATGATAACAGTGAAAAGAACAACATAAAATATTAAGTTTACAGCATTCTGTGTTCTTGTAGGATCATTATATTCTAACACCGTGCACAAAATAGATGCAATGCAAGCTTTACAAAGGGATCTCTACCTCAGTGTCATAGACACTTCCAGGAAAGCAAAAAACATTTTCACGTTTCTAGAATAGAAAAAAGTATTTCAGTGTGAGCTGAGAATTGTCCTAGTGGGCTAGTTAGTCTGATATACAGAAGGCTTACGTATTCCTAAGGTCCCTATGTACTGGAATTTAATCGCCAAACCCATGGAGCTCTGGCAAATGCAAATGAGGAATGTAAATTCAAGGTCACAACCACTGCTATACATAATGTCAAACCACAGTAAAATCATTATGGAGCTCCTTGCTTCATCTTAAATTTTCTGAAAAGCCAACTTTTTTTGTTTTGGTTAAAAGTGTGAAAGTGATAAAATCCCTATCTGAGTTGTTTTTAATGTCTGTGTCCCTGCTGGAAAGATTTACCCTCTCTATTTGTCATGGTAACTATTGTTGGGATAGAATGGGAAAAGCTCATATTTTACAGTTTTCCCCAAACAAGAATAGAATGGAAATCTTTGCATAGGGACAACTATTCTGATGATAACTGTTATCATATATTTTCCTGTTTTTGTTGTGTCTTCAGACAGGAAGTGGAGGGAATCTACACAAATAGAGCCAGAAAGCAAACAAAAATAAATAAATTCACAAACCATTACCTACTCAAAACCAAAAAAAAAAAGAAGGTTGGACTTATATATACTTTGCAGCAACCCCACTTCAGATGTATATGTCATTCTAAGACACAGAAGTTTAATCTTACACAGTGTGACTTCTCAATGTACAGTACAGAGGACATGTTTCTTTTTGTTTTGAGACTAACTGAGGGAACAGAGTAAACCTTTCTGGGGGAAAGTGTTTCTCTCCCGGGCAGCCGGGAGCCAATATCTAATAGCGGGGTACTCCCGGAGCGTCCGGGAGAGTTGAGATTTGACAGATCAGCGTCCCTGGTAACCAGGGGATGCTGACCTGTCTCTGCAAGTGGCCGGAGCCAGCCGTGAGATGACCCAACTGTCAGTATCAGGCCAGCTTCGTCTTTCACCTCGGCCCAGCCGAGCCATATGCCTTCGACTCGACTGAGCCGCTCGGCCAACTTCGGGAGCTGTACGGGCTATAGGGAATAGTAGTAGTAGAACCGAAGGGGTCCTGGGGCCGAAGGTAGCCGAAGGATCAGCCGAAGCTACGGCTAGATCCTTTGGCAGCTTTGTGAAAAGACCCCTTAGATAAGCAAAACCTTATGTGAGTTTGTGGTAACCAATGCAACCAATCAGAGAAAACTTCCCTCGGAATATACAAAACTTCAGTAAACTAACATTGGTTTGGTTTGTGTGGATTATTGTGTTGATCGTGTAGAAAAATTTCTCTGTTACTTCAGTTCTTCATTTCTCATCTTATACACATCAAACATGAGGGAGAATGTTTTCAGAAATGTCAGAATATCTCCAAAACAGCCATTACAGAACAACTGGAACTAGAAAGCTAATCTCACCAGTCAAGTGGCTCTAGCGGCTTAGAGAGCAAGAACATATCTCTGGTAAAAACTTGCATTTCCAGGCAACAAGTGAAACAAATCAGTGAGCTACTAATGTTATCCAGTAAGCACAACAACTGTGCTAAAATCAGAAAGTGCATTCAGTTTACTGTAATCGGAATCCTGTGTAATACAAGCCAATGTTATGCAAATTCCTCTCTTTTATCTTTCAGCTTCCTTTCTCACTAATCATATTCAAACTTTCAAGGCATTTTTGAATCTGATTTGTGGCTGCTCAAAGCACCTGCATTTAAATTTTATATCAGACTTTCTGTGAGACACAGCAAGAGGCCCTGTAGTTGGTATGTTTGAAAAAAGGGTTCCTCTCCTACATTGCAAACATGGGTTTTAGATCATCAGATCACTGACATTATGGCGTGGAGTGGTCTGACAGGAAAGGAAACTGAAGACCTGAATAGAGAAGCTCCCTGTATATTTGTAATACTGAACAAAACATATTTTTGACTAGAACACCTCAGCCAATAGCTATAGACTTTATAAAAGCCTGCCAGATCTTCATTTTAAATACACCTACCTCTGTAGCATTACCAGTGGTGCATTCAGGTTATGTCACATGCCCTGGGTGCCACTTGAAGGGGCAGAGGGGGGCGCTACTCCATGGGTCAGTGAAAGTTCACCAACCCACAGAGACAGCTGCCTTTTTGGATCTCCCCACCCCTCTCCCATACACACATTTCCCTGCCTGGCTCTTAGCAACCAGGGACGCCCTGGCTGACGTCACACCCAGTTACTGGCAACCTGTGACAGGTTGCTAAGAGCTGGGAAGGTAGATGTGTAAGGCCCATGATACACAACTCCCTGTCCGGCTCTTAGCAACCAGAAAATGGGTGGGGAGATGTGTATACAGACGTGACGCCGGCCAGGGTGTCCTAGGTTGCTAAGAGCCGGGCGAGGAGATTTGTATGGCCCTTATACATCTTCCCGCCCAGGTCTTAGCAACCTGAGATGCTCTGGCCAGTGTCCCGCTCATCTCCTGGCATTACTGGTTGCCAGGAGCTGGATGGGACTTCAGAGGCACTATTAGTTGAAGATATGCCTCTGAGCATTACTTATCAATGATTTGATGCATAGTTGCTGGTTCAACTTTAAAAACCTTAGACAGTCCCTCTTCAAAAGCTGTAACTTACACAGTGGTTTAATGTCCAATTACCATCCACCAGCACTGTAACATGGGAGAAAAGAGGGTGAGCAAGGCCTTATTCAGACATGCTGCCATAGGCGCACTTAACTAATGGCATTGTGCACCTCTTGTGTCATGATTATTTTAGTACAAATTAATGTTAGAATGCATGGCTGAAGGTATGTCTTGTCTGCTTTATATGCACAATTACTCTTCAGCTGTACAAGAGAAGAGTGATATCATTTCCCCTACAGTTATTATATTATATGCAAGTGGTTGTATAATACATACAGCACTGAGAGCAAGTCATATACTTCTTCATACTCAAAGATACCCCATATATCTCTTTGCTTCCCAGGACAAAATGGAGTGGTGAGGAATAGGGGGAATGGTAAGTATAAGCAACTAGGGGCCTGTAGGGGCGAAGCATAGGTTTACTTTAACTATCCACGATATTATATAAGACAGGGCATCAATAAATCCTGCAACAGGGACAGAGACAGAAATTTAAATCTGACAGGGGTTTTAATCCTTCTCCTACTCTACTAAGGAAAACCTTTTTTATTATTTCTGTTGCTATTGAATAATTTCTCTCACTTCCTGTCTGGTAAATGGTGTCAACAGGACAGGAAGCAGATCTTCTCTAGTAAAAATATGACAGGGGATCTTACACTCACCCACTCCTCCTATTTAAGTGGGGGAGCGTAAGTGACTTGATATAAACTTTAACCCATAAAACCTAACCCCAAAATAAGTCCTAATACCGCTAATGTTTTCTTCTGCATACTCACCTCACTCACCTCAGCATTGAAAGGCTCTCCACTGAATACTCACATTAGTCTCCTGGAATTGAAAGAAACTTGGCCTCTCCCTTAACTATTGTATAATGTTTATCCACCTCTTAGATTGTAAGCTCATACAGGCAGAATCCTTGTCTCTGCCCATGTCTTTGTCTGCAGTTTTTAGGTCACTATTGTACATCACTGTATAAAATATAAAAATATCATTCACTTTGGTTCAAAAGGCTCAACTTTAAAAGCAGAATTGCAAGTCAGTAAGGGGAAAACAAACCTACATTTGGATAAACTCTTTAGGGACGTGCAGTCAGGGGAGGCAGGTGAGGCAGAACCAGTGGCGTAACCAGAGTTATGGGTGCCCGGGGCAGAATTTATTTTTATTAATTAATTTTTTATTAAATATTTTTATTTTTGACTTTACTTTTAGGGGCTTTGGGGAAATATTAGGGTTCTAAACAGAACCCTGATATTTCCCTTTTAAAATAGAACACGAAGTCCTCAATCTCTTTTTCTGTATCCCCTGGTATCAATCAACAGGAATCCTTTATGAGTGTTCCTGTTCATTGATAATATAACTACATTTATACAGTTATAATATAAACTACAATTATGAATGAAAAGGAGGTGATGTAGCTCACTCCCATTCATTCATAATTGAGGATATATTAACCATATCATATCCTCCCTTTTCTACAAACACTCAGTGATCACTGATCGCTGAGTGTTTGTACCGCTCCCCTCTCTGACACGCTGAGCGAGCAGAGCAGGGAGGAGAGCCAAGCCTCCTGTGACGGCGTGGGCTGTCTCCGCCCCCACACCGATCTGCCGGACTGTGATAGGCGGCTGAGCGCTGTGGGAGGAGAGACACCGGCCGCTCACAGCGCTCGGCCGGCTGTCACTTTCTCTCCTCCCTCTGGGACACAGAGCAGCGCCCAGCAGGGAGGAAATAAATCACGGCTGCGCCGGCAAAACGGCAGGAGAATGGCACTTTCGCCACTAAGCCAAAAGTGCAATTTTCGGCCGGCGCCCCCCTTCAGCTTTAGGCACGGGGCCAGCACTTTCAAGTCTGAAGCTGAGAGCTTTTTCTCCATTCAGAGCGGCTTCTAACAGGTTACAGAGCGGGGAAAGCCTCCACACTATGTAACCTGTCATGGACGGAGCGCCGCCTGTTAACTATAGGCAGCGCTCCATCCAGCTTTTGACAGCTAAGTTAGGTTACACAGCAACGGACTTCCCCACTGCTTGTGTAACCGAACATAGTCAGGCCAGAGCTGCAACAGCCTCTACTCTGTGTTAGAGGCTTGAGTTCTGTAGATGGTTTGGGCCAATGGCAAAGCACCATTGGTCCAAGCTGTCCAATAAAAAATAAATAAAAAAAAGACACTGAGGACATCGATCTTGATGCCTCACCACTGATGAGCAAGTGAGGGACAGGGAGGCTCCTCCCTGCCTCCTCCCTCCTCCACACATAGATTGGTGACCTGGTTGGTGGAGCGGGGCGTCGGTGGGCTAAGGGCCGGGTGGGGCGTTCTGGGGGTGGAGCATCAGCAGGCTGGGGCAGGCATGGAGAATGCCTCACCCAGCACGGAAGGTACCGCAAGTCACTGCTTTACATACATTTGAATGTTCTTAGTGTTAAGGTGCTCATACACTATTCGAATTTCGGCTGTTTTTTGAGGAACCAGCCAAAATTTGCAGTGCATGCTGCTGTCCGCACCCTTTCGATCAGCATTCCTCGTTCAGCTAATCTTCAATCGGTCAGAGCCATCAGTCAATGAGCTGCCCGCTCTGGTCGGGTATTCTGACAGTGGCCGGGGACTCCTGTCAGAATACAGTGTAAACAGTGGGGATTCCTCAATCGACATGCTGTTGGTGTTGATTGAGGAATCAGGTCTATTTTTTTTCGTTCAGCCCACAGGTTGAAGAGAAAAAATTAGATCAGTGTATGGCCAGCTTAAGTTCTCTTCTGGTTGAATGTTCTTTAGTAGATTAATTCATAAAGAACAGAGTGAATCAAGAAAATTACACATTATGGCTTCTAGATGGAGCTGAGGATCTTATGAAATAAATACATGTTAGTATCAAGAAACGTTGCTGCAATTCTAGAATGAACATGTACATGTAACCACTGCTACTACGGGGATAGCAAAGGTTACAAATGTTATGCTCATTCTCTCCAGCATTCTTTTGAATGTATCTAACTAACATGAATTTATATCCTATTAATATCAGCTCCATCTAGTGGCCATAATGCGATATTTTCGCCATTTGCTCTGTTCTGTATGAATTGAATTGAATTATTGAATTACATTCGACAAGAAAAGACAGCACTCAACTCAACTCAACAGCTGGTCAACTTACACATGACAAATGCACCTGCAGTTTAGCTGGAAGAACAAGCCCTGTGAGTTTTAAAATAAATAAATAGACCCCTTAGCTTTCTTTCCTGTAAGTACAGATTGAGAGTCATAGAGAATGTGGGAATGCCTGC
>NW_017306404.1:257819-262788 GCF_000935625.1 Nanorana parkeri | reverse complement strand
GGTGTCAGGTGCAGAAGATGAATACCAGGATTAAATTTGAAAAAAGGTGTCAGCAATGAAGCTGTATCCACTAATATGATTTAAACAACAATTTTCATATTTGAATGTGGTGTGCATTTAGAACTCCACCATGCTTCAGCTTCCAAAGTATGGGCTTTTGTGAAATACTGAACAGAAACACCGTACTGTATATAAATGATCCTTATTATACAAAGTGTGAAAACCTAATAATTGACACAGGGATTGTGCTGAATGGCAGAATGTCTTCCATTCACCGACCGCTCTACACTTGATTAGATCTATGAGGTGTCTTGTGAAACGTGTCATGACCTGTGGCATGTCTGCGGCTCTGCGCAATAATTCAAAATGCAAGACACACTCACACTACTTGTTTAAATATTCATAGTTTCAGGCATTGAGGTTTTCCACACTCATTTTGTTTTTCATTTAATATTTACAGTAGAATGACAGTATTTGCATGGTGCATGTTGCTGCTACTGCAGTTTGAGTATAGTCTGCACCTTTCATGTCTTTACATTAATAGGGGTCAGCCAGCACTATAGAAGATTATTTGTGGGTGCATTATGTGCTCTTCACCTTTACTAAAAGCATATGTGTTCAGCCATAATATTATTTAAGCAGATCATGTTAAAAGGTTGGGAATGCAATTTACTGTATCTATAACTGCCTGTTTACATACTGCTTTTTGTATACCCAGAGGCTGATAATATGTCTGTACGGCACATCTGGCCTTAGAAATTTAGTATAAAGCATACTGGAAATATTGTTCACAGTAACCAATCAGATGATTTCTTAATTTTTAACTTGCATTGAAAACAATGTCAGCCTAAACTTGATTGGCTGCAAATCACCAACTGTATTTCTACAGGTTTGTTATGTGTTATGTATAATCCAGTGGGATACACACACACCATAGGTGAAAGCATCTAGGTATGGGAGTATTTGTACCTTACTAGAAGGCTAGTGTATAGGACTATATACAACAAGTGTTCAGAATAATCTACACATCATTCTAGTCTTTTATGCATTAAACATTCAGGGTGACTTTGGCCATCCGTCCCCTCCATCACATCATTAAATCCAGTTAAAGCCTATCAAGCAACCTGCTGCCAATGGTATTACCACCATTTACATGGAAACATAAACCTCATTGATTCTTTGTTTTATACAAAAATTAGAGTTAAGGGAACCATTACTTGAAAATAATACTATTGGGAAAATGGCACTCAACTGAAAAGCTGCCAAATGAAGTCATTTTATTGGCTGTGATCTCTGTGTGTTACATCACAGCAGTGCAGCTGCCAATCGGAAAGCATTAATGTATCAATATTTGAATAAATTGACATAATTGTTATAATTAGCGCGATAAAGATATACATATAATATAATAATATTATAATAAAGGGCACAGGGTTAAACGTTACCTATTAGCTTGCAAAAAAAATGTCTCATAAATAGAACTATTGGATCAGCGGGTAAAAAAGAATTCACAAAACATGGCACCGGCCGCCAATTGTAACAATTCTATTGGCTGCGACTGGTGAAAGTGACATTGCAGTAGATTCAATTATCAACAGGAAGATGACAGGAACACAAAGTAGCTTTTGATTACATTTGCAAGGTGACCACCCTTGTGAATGATTAGCTTAAAGTCAAACTCTTTTAGAACAGCTCCAAACCCATCGAAGGCTTACAGTGTTTTACTACTGCGCTATAATTATTTTGAGAACAAGATCTTAATTACTATTCCACAGAAGGTGCAATCAAGCCCGTGGTGTCAGTCACGCAGACAAGCCTACAAGTCAACATGATTAGATTGTTGTTAAATCCTGAACTGAAGAGGTGTTGTACGTTTTGCAAAATGTAGCTGAAGTTCAAGCCATGGATGCTAAAACTGAAGCACTAACATGCCAAGCATACACATATACACCTTCTAAAAGAAAAACCTTAAATGAAATAAAATGATACATCCTGGTTATGGTAAAACCAAACAGATAACAATTCTGGAGCTTCATCATTTCAGCTATAATTCACATGATAACTATACAAGGCATTTTCAACAGCTTTGTTACTCTGTCAAAAACCACCTTTGATTGATTACAATGGTATACCAAAAGAGAAATGAAAGTAGCTGTGCACAGGTCATTTGGTTCACATTCTGGAGCAATGCCCAGCGGCTCAAAGGTCCTAATAATTAAACCTCCCTGTGTGAGTCTGCATTCACTCTTGTTTTAAAGGGTTACTCCACCCAAAACCAACATTATATATTATGCTAGATGCTGCCAGGCTGTATCATGCATTGATTTCTAATATGATTCCACTAGAGTTCCCAGGTAGCCTATGACGGTATTTACAAGAGGGTATCACTATACATGGAATGTACTATGAACAGTGGGACTCGTGTAGGGGCAGCAGGAGTAGTATATCTACAAGTTTAGGAAGATTTTGCTGATGGAATCTCTGAAAGATATAAGAAGGCAGTAAGTGATTTCATTATTTTCATATTTACAAAATACGTTTAGAAGTATTTTGTAAATGTCTGTTAAATAAAAGTATTGGTTGTATCAGGGGACCATTTGCATAAGTACAAAACAACGTTCAGTTTAATATAGATAGAGGACATATTTTCACACCCTCTCACTTGAAGCAACCAGGCATGAGACAAAGTGCCGGTACTTACACCATGATTCACGGTCTACCTGGGATGCTCTAAACTCTAAATCCTAGCAGCTACACGCTGTACTGTGCTTTGAAGCAAATGAACAGCATGATACCTACAAGGAATCTACCCTGAGCAACCCAGCTCTGTATTCTGGATTTGCATCTTTGATACCTGGAACATAATCTGCAAAGATACATTCAATGACTTCCCAGCCTTTCATATCCAGTAACAGATAGACCCCCAGTGACATTTAACTCATACATTTACATCACAGGCAAAGTCAGACTTCCTCTAGTACTCCCCTTTAGAAATCTACCTATGCATTTTGTGCTCACAAGTAAAACAAGAGAGACAAGGTTGTCCCAGGAGGGATATCTTTCATTAAATTAGTTTCAAAGACAAGGCAAAACAACACACACGGAGCAATACAAGCGAACAACACCAAACTGTCATGTTCAGGAAAGAAGATGAGATATTACCAGTCTCATAGTGAAATTCCTGGAGGGCTCTTGCGGACACAGACCCTTGCTGATGTAATTCTGCTGGACCACTGGACTGGATGTGACTGCTGCTGAGAAGGAGATGAAGTTGAGATTACAGTTCTTTGGCTGGAGCTCATTCAAGGCATGAAAGATCCCATAGACAGCCACACAAGATGCTCCCTGCACCCTCCTCACTCAGCACTGAGTGCTGTGCTGCTGAAGAGAGTGCACTGATGTAAAGGAACCTGAATATTCACACTGCTCCTACCAGTGGCTCTGCAGCTCTGAGCTCATGTTAACTCCATCACTGCCTTGTATAAACAATGCTTGGCCATGTAGCTGCTCTTACAACAACACTTCTAGGACACATGTTTCTCCTTACAAATATTTAAGAGATTTTTCTCTTGGTCATTTTATGGATTTAAAAAAATGTAAACTGATACATTCAGAAAAAGAAATGTTTTATAGCTGACCTCGAGGATTAACCCTTCCTTCCCATCAAACTTCTATCTCCCTATGTAATAATCACAGCAAAAGAATATATGTAAATCTTGTACTACTGTGGCAAGCAAACGTATTCTTTAAAGCCCAACTCCAGTCAAATCAAATCTTAACCCAGGCAGTGGGGCTACCCTCACACTGCCAGGGTTAAGTGCTTGATTTGTCTAGAGGGCTAAAAACAAAAGTTACTCACCTGAACCGCGATCCCAGCTTGCTCTTAGACTGCTCCCTTGTGCCAGTCTCCTCCTCTGCTCTAGTGATGCTATGTCCTCTGCGTCCTCACGTTCTATAGTCTATACACTGTACAGAATGTGAAGACTCACAGGACCTTAGACCAATGGAGCAGAGGGGGAGCGAGGCTGGAAGGACCGAGGCTGTAAGCACGTTGGCTCAGAGGATCAGGCCAGTATACATTTTTTTATTTTAGTACCTAGATGAGAATGAACACTTTACCCTTGCAATATGGGGCTAGCCCCTCTGCAGGGGCTAATATTTGAATTGTCTGTATTCATGCTTTAAAGTCCAACGCCAGCTCCCTCCATCCACCATCCCCTTGCTCAGTTGCCTGCTTCCTGGCTACTCCCCTCCAACAGTCTCTGTTTCCCTAATATTGCAACTATATGTCTAATAAAGTATGTTATAAGTAAATAAGTATCTGGCATGTTGCAAAGCAGAGACTGGACAGAGAGCAATCAATTTGATGCAGCTGGCCAGCTTGAACTTGTATTACAACATATGCAAACCAAGAAGCCCTGTTTTAATGCAAAAGTTTCCTAAACATATGAAATAGAAACATCGCGCGACATCCGCAGGAGAAAGGGTCCTGCTGAAGCGACAGCGACGAGCAATGGGCGACATGGAGCTGTACATTAGAACAGCTCCATTGAATAACATTGGCCGGCGACTTCTCGCGATATCGCGCGGCAAAAATGCGCGAAATAGCGGGATTTTACGCACAGTGTGAATGGGGCCTTAGGCAAAATAGGGAAACACGCATATTCAAACATTTATACACTTAATAAAACACATACACACGTAATGAAACACACAGATCACGCACTTATTAAAACACACACATTAAAAACAAACATGTTACTGCCATAATTGTTATGTTTGTAATGGCTAATGTCTCCATGTCTTTTGTCATGTAATATATGTTTGGAAAAATGTAATAAACATTTAATATACAAAAAAAACAAACAGAACTACTAATAAAAATGAATAAATAAAACATTGCCCCCTCTCCTGCTTACCTGTTTTGCAGGGAGTTGGGCTGCATCACTGGGGGCTCTCATCTCTGCAT
>NW_017306404.1:235342-257572 GCF_000935625.1 Nanorana parkeri | reverse complement strand
AGGCAGGGGGGCTGTATGGTTCTCAGGATGGGGGGGCTGTGCGGCTCCCAGGGGGGGCCTTCAGGCTCCCGGGGGGGCTGGGGAAGGTTTTTTTGCTCTCAGGAGTGGAGAGGGAAAGGCTGTGCGGCTCTCACGTGGGATCAGAACGTCCCGGATCGCCTCTGTAGTCGGGCCGGTCACAAAGCGATCCGGAACGGTCGGATCTATTTCCATTGGTGGTCCCTGAACCTAGGCTCGCGTGCCAGCAGAAAGGTTGTAAAGTATGCCTAAGGCCTCATTCTTTTAGAATGTCCACTCCTAGGCAAAGTAGCAAAGGTGCCAAATTGTTTCCATTTTCAAATTTGTGCCTGGCCAGAAAAGCTCATAAAGGTCTAAGTCTAAGGTCTAACATGACTTCTTATGAGCTTTAACCACTTCCCACCCACAGTCCCTTTGTCCTGATGTCCATGATGTCCTGTGCTGAGGATATGACAATATATATTGACCCTTTAAGAGAAAGCATCCGAGACATTGAACAGCTACTAGCTCTCAAAGCCAACTGTTACTGACAGTTTATGTGTTGACTAGGGCAACTATAACATAGTGATCACATGCAGGCTGCAAGCTTCACTGACAAAATAAGCCTTCAGCCAGCAAAAGGCAATAAAGATGCCATGGCAGCCGGACAGTGGCAGTAGTGTGTATCTTTTTAACACTATAATTGTCAGATATAATTAAGGTATTTTAAAAAATATATATATATATTAAGGGGGTTATTCCCCGAGTGAATAACTGAGCCGAAGTGAACCAAACAACGTTCGGCTATTCACTACGGCTGAAATCAGTCGTACATCGGCTGCCTTCGGCTACACTTTGCTCAGCCGAACATGCTCTGAGCCGAAGTGCAGAAAGACTTCGACTCAGCTGATCCAACATCTGTATCGACTGAGCCGAAGCTCCTGCAGCTTACCCGCTGCCGTTCTCCCCTATTCACATAGCGGCCAAATGGCAGTGAGTGAATAGCCGAATGCCGCCGAGTTTGGAATGCCGCCCAGCTGTCATTTGCGGGGCTTACGGCCAGCACTTCGGCAAGCCGTTCACCAGTCGAGGCGAAGCATAAGCCTGCGGCTCGGCTGAGCTGCATGACCGCCTTTGGCTGCTGTACGGGCTACAGTGAATAGCCCGTACAGCAGCCCTTCGGTTCGACTGAACCGAAGGCTCCGGCGGCCGAAGAGAGCCGAAGGATCAGCTGAAGCTACATCTGAATCCTTCGGCTTCTTTGTTAATAACCCCTTAAATCTCTAGTAAGTTTTCCAGTTGCTGAAAAGCCAATGGGGCTCACCTTGCAGCTTTCCAAAACTGTGATCATTAGCATAGCCTTGAAGGCTATGTCTGGTCCCTGCTGAGAGGCAGAAGCAGGTGTCCTATGTGCACTATAGGTGCTCTTCCAGACAGCTTTGGGGTACTGTGTCATGAAGTCACACAGTGCTTTATAGATTCAGGGCTGTCCCTGAAGACCCTCAGGTAGTATATTCACTGGGAAGTGGAAGACTGCTTGGATGGGGCACATCCCCTGGATCCTGCCTATTATCTCCATTCTCTTGGTGGGGACCACAGGGCGTTCCAAGGCCACTGCTGTGAAAGGTCATGGCTTTGCCCTTATGGTAGCCTGGGTCTGCTTTTGCTACTTCTCGAGTCCCCATTTCAGTCTCACACTGGTGGCGGGTGAAGATGCAGTGCCATTTTTTAATTTGGCACTATTACCCCATGCACCCCCACTGAATCTGCTTACCTCTGTTTCAGGTGATACACTGCGCATGCACGTGGCATTTCTCTTGGCTATGCATGGATCACTCTGCACTTCCTGCCTTCTCCTCTGATGCACTCACCCTACAATCCTCAGGATGTGTACTGGGCTCCCTGGTGCCTCCAGTGACAAAGTCACAGACAGCATGAACCCTTTCTTCTCCTACAAGAATCCCTCACTTACATAGATTACCATGGGGGATCATAAGCGCAAGGACATTAGAAGTTGAGGCTGTGGATGCTGTGGAGGTTGCAAGGCAACTGAGGAGCTATGGAGGCTGCAGGTGCAATAGGGACTCAGGATGCAGGTGCTGCAGGTCCAGTGAATATCAAGCGAGGGTTTAACAGTGACTTTGGTTGTGGGGGCAGCAGAGACCAGGAATGGGTGCAGCAAAGACTATGGCTGCAAGTGCAGCGGTGGCTGGGCTGTAGTAGCTGAGGAGACCAGGCTGGGGTGGACAGTGGCTAGGTTGCAGATGCAGTGGGCACCAGGCTAGGGTGTGACAGATACCAGGATGGGATGCAGCAGGGAAGCAGACTGTAGATGCTGTGGTGCAGCAGACACCAGATGTGGGAGCTGTGGTGCATTGCTTGGCAAAAACAACTTTAGTAGCTCAGAGAGTGTGTATACACTGGGGGAAATCAAATACTGGAACAGTATTTGATTTCTGGAATATATATTGGAATACTGGAATATCAAAATAAAATAAAATCCAGGGAAATTTTTAAATGTCCCCGGGAACATAAAATAAAACTTTTTATTTTATTTTATTACTACTCACCTGATTCTTGGATCCAACAAGTGCAGCCTCCCGTCTCCCACGCTGTTAGAAGTTGCATTCAGCGTGTTCTGGTTACTACTTAAACCGGCGCGCGCAGTGTGCAGCTTCTGAGAAGATACGCTATTAGTGCAGCGGGAGCGATGCAAAATGCACAGCTGCCTTCCCCGCTATGCTAATAGCGTATCTTCCCAAAAGCTGCACACAGCGCGCACAGGTTTAAGTAGTAACCAGCACATGCTGTATGCAGCTTCTAACAGTGTGGGAGATGGGAGGCCACGCTTGTCGGTGGATCCAGGAATCAGGTGAGTATTAGAGAAAAAAAAACTTTTATTTTATGTTCTATTCTTAGTTCTATAATGGCATAACATAGCAGCTAGGGAACTACAAGTCCCAGCATGCCCTCATTGCCCCTGTACAACAACCAGATATTGCCGTTCCCTGGGTGATATGTGTGTGTGTGGGGGGGTGTACAGGGACAATGATGGCATGCTTGGACTTGTAGTTCCTTAGCTGATATATATGTGTGGAGTACAGTTCCAGTGGATGTTTATATAATATGGGGGGGATGCGAAAAAAAATTTCTGCCCCGGGCGCCAATAACTCTGGTTATGCCACTGTCTGGAATAGGTAGCCATAGAAACCAAACAACTTTTCTCTTTAGCTTGTTCAGTTAAGCTTTGAAAAAGAAAGATGGAAGCTGATGGGTTGCTATGAGCAACTGCTCCAGTTTTGATAAATTCCCCTCAGTATGCTAAAGCTGTGATAGCATGCGCAGCTTGAGATTAGGACGCAATCATGAGATGTGGCTGTGGCACTTCGGGTAAAACCCAGAAGGGGAACATAGACGAAGAGCAAATGCTGGAACAGGGAAGAAAAGTAACTGTGACAGCAGACAAGCTCTATATGTGTTCTAGTAGAAATGGTATCCAGGAAACTAATCATTTTACATAATAAAATCAATCCCTTGGGGATTTTTTTTAAGGCTACTAGAGAAACAAGTACAAATTAGAATGCACAGAAACCAGTTAGTGACATATTCCTTCCAATACCACATCCAGCTTATAAATGCATAGCTTTAAAAAGATGCATCCAAGACATTTATATATTATTCACCACTTAGCCAAGAAGATTAGCTCAGGAGAAAATTGCATGAGAGAGACATAGAAGATGTGATAAGATTTCTGTATTGCAATCATGTGGCAATGTAACATGCTATACTAGAAGAGACTACAAAATAAATATCTGACAAAAGGAAGAGTCTGTTTGGTTAACCAACAGCCCATAGTAACCAGTCAACAATCTTCTTTCAATGCTATCTGTTTTCTAATTCAGTGAAAGCTAACATTTGATTGGTTGCTGTAGCTTACTGTTCATCCCTATTCTTATTCTCTAAGTCCCTTTGTCATTAAAGGAGTCTTTCGGTTATTCCTATAGGTCAAGGGGTAGGCAACCTTAGAACTCTAGCTGTGGTGAAACACCAAATCTCATCATGCTTTTGCCTCTGGAAATCATGCCTGAGGCTGAGGTTGCCTTCCCACCACTATAAGTGCTGTACAACAAACCTGTACAGCATACTTTATTGCTATGTTGTCTAGAATAACTTTTTGAAAAACATATTTATGCTCAAAATTGGAAATGCTTTGAAGTTTAGGTGAGGTGAAATAGGTCCAGATCCATTGATTGTACGAGGAACATTCTTTTGTTTAGTAAGAAATAACTTGTGTGTGGAGCAAAACTGTTCATTTTCAGGGCTCCCAATCGGCGTTTATCTGGGTAATCTTCATGTAAACTTGCTCTGTGTACTCATTGCCACATACTGTATGTTCCAGTGCAGGAGCTCTCAAAGATCAGAGAGGGACCACTATTTACAGAGATACCTTGATGTGGCATTGCGTCTCCACACACATATTTCCGCATGTTTTCAATAGAAGTTTTAGTTAGATGTCCTTTACTGGCTAAGAGGTTTGAATGCTGGGTAATTGTTGTATTGTTTGCACTTAATTGCCGCCCTTTTTCACAGTCCTTTTCTAGTTATAAAATGAAGGTGATGCTGCAATTTTTCTTGTTGGCATTTGCTTTGCTTTGTGAGGAGGGCAGTCTGAGTTAAAGCAGAGAACGTTGAAAGTAGAGGACCAAAGCACAGGACTGAAAAAATGAGATGAATATGCCAGTGAGGGAAGAGAAAGAGTAGAAAGTAGTTCTGGTTACAGCACTTAGATAGTTTCACTATAAACAGTTAAAAATTTTTTCCAGTGGATTCAGAAAGTTGGGTTGATTCCTTTTATTGTAAACATTTATGTACTTTGAACCATCCTAAGGCCAAATGCATATCGGAATTAAAATACACATTTCAAGGTGTGTTTGGAGGTCATTTCTAAATGCACCTGAAAGTATGTACTGCTTTGCTATGGCTGAATGCACACCCAGACACTTAGCAGCATTTAGGAGTACACAGTCCAGCTGCATTTACACAAACAACAATTTTTTGCATCCTGAGACTGTTTAGTCTGGTGTAAACGTGTCTAAACACAACTAAACACGGCTAAACCCAGGAACATCTAAACACAGAATAAGTGATCTGGGAAGCATAAAAGTTGTTTGTACTTCCCTAATGTCTTCTCCTGTGTTTAACGCAAGAGGCCTGTGTGCATGAGGCCTGACGTTTTAACTAGCACTGTAGGTTCATTGTAGGGAACTGAATTTCTGTAGTTCTCTGAGCGATGTAATAACTATCTCCCACTTCGTCTACCAAAGTCCTACTCTAGCTTTGAATACAATGGAGAAAAGATGGAAACTTTGCTTAGATTTCAATGCTTTTTTCCCAGCTGGAAGATTTCCTCTCCCTTTCTATGTATTTGAAAGGTTTCAGACAGAACAAAAACTGGGGGAAATGCCCGGGGGCGTCCATGGGAGGGTGTCACGTACCTGAGTGGAGATTGTATGTGTGAGGAGGCCTCCCTTGCACCTCGTGTCCCGAGGACTCTGGGGATGGGTACAGAGACCAAGAGGACAGCGAGTGGCACAAGTGCCAGTGGTGATGAACACAGTGCGAGCCGAAATCCAAGTAAACGAGCCGGGGTCAATTCCAATCGGTCAATCAAGGTACAGAAGGGTCAGGCAGACGCGAAGTCCAATAAACAAAAGGTCGAGGGCAGGCAGCAGGCAAGAGTCGTCAGGGCAGATCCGGGTCACATCAAGTCAAACAGGAGATCACGAAGTACAGGAACAGAGGGTAGCTGAAGATAATCCAGCAATATTGGTGTTGCTCAGGCTGGGTATATATAGGGGAAGTGATGAGTGTGCTGCGTCACTTCCTGTGTGCCACTTTGGCGCTTTTCTGTTTTTCTGGATGAGTCGTCTGCGCATCTGCCGAAGAGCGCGTTGCAGCGCATTACGGGACTGCGTACTTGGCGCATGCGCGGTTGGCGGAGGACTCTTACAGGGAGTGATAAAGATATTTCTGTATAACGGAGAAGGGTTAGAACTCCTGTCAGACTTCCCTTTAGGCAGACCCCCCCCCCCACACTTTCAGTCCAGGTGACAGGTATCAGACAGCACATAACATGAAGTGAAATCTCCCAAACGGGACACAGACAGAGCTTTTGGGCTTTAGGCTAACTGAACAGGATGGTTCCCTCTATGAGTGCAACTAAGTTCCCTGTGTCACACTGACAGATGCAGTGACCAAGGCTCCTCACCGACACTGGGCCTTCTAAGAGTGCAGGCTCAGCGTCACTAAGTACATTGCTGCCAGGCACACACACAGGCAGCACTACCACCACCAGAGGTGGCCATTTTTGCTGCAGGGGGCAGCAAAAAATGGATGTCTAAAGTGGCAATAACCCCCCCCCCCCCCCCCCCCGGTTTTTATTCAACAACCGTTTTCTTTTAACTAAGGCACACAATCCAGTGTCCGCAAGATTGCTGAACTGCTTGTTCGAGGTGAGTAATTTGGTGGAAGTTGTATGTTTCATCTAATTGTTTGCATTTAAAGTTTATTTAAACCCTAAACATTTTTGTTTTACTTTTGCATAGAGTGTGAAAGTGTTAAATAAACTTCTCAGATGTTTATTGCAATACATGGTCCTTGTGAAGCGATCCAACTTGTCCCGATGTCAATTATAATCAGCAGGGCCAGATTTATATTTTCTTCCTCCCTGAGCTATGGGTTGGGACCCAAATTAGACCCAAATTAGATCATAGACATGTATGGGATGAGTTGCCACCTGACTTTCAGGGTTATTCACAAAGCTGCCAAAGGCAGCCGAGTGAATAATCCAGCCGCAGAGAAGTGAGCCGAACTATCAGTCATGTAGGGCTGATTTCAGCCATACATCGGCTAAAATCAGCCGTACATCAGCTGTCTTCGGCTGAGCCGAGGTGCAGAAGGAGTTCGACTCAGCCGATCCAACATCTGGATTGGCTGAGCTGAAACTCCTGCAGCTCACTAGCTGCCGTTTGTCCCTATTGTCATAGGGGGTCGAACGACAGTGAGTGAATAGCCGAATGTCGCCGGCATTTGGCTTGGCTATTCTGCTCTGTACCTCTGCGGTACAGAGCAGAATAGAAAGAATGCAAAAAAAAGAAAATTAAAAAAAAGAGAAACAATTGGGGTGAGCTAACAATGTCAGCTAGCTCCGCCCAACTGTTTCCTATTGGCCGACACCTGCCAGAGTCTTCTCGCAGGTCCTGGCCAATGAATAACAACTGGGTGGAGTTGGCCATGATGTCACAGCCGGTTTCTCCCAGTTGTTATTGTGTAATGACAGATCAGCGTCCCCAGGTCATTTGGGGATGCTGATCTGTCATTACAGCTGGGCAGAGCGAGCCGTGAGATCACAGCTGGCTCCGCCCAGCTGTCATTTGCGTGGAGATTGGTCGGCTTCGGCCGACCTTTCTCCACGCTTCGGGTGTCACTTCGGCTCAGTCGAGCCGGCTGTATCCTTCAGTTCTTTAGTTAATAACCCCCTTTGTGTCAAAGCATGAAATTAGGAGATCACTAGCAGGTGATAGCACATTGACTATGACAACTACTCAGAACATTGTGAGGCAAAGAGACTGGGCTACTCACAAAGGAGCCGAAGGATAAACCGAGCATTTGGCTAATCCTTATAGGTTAATAGGGGCGAACAGCAGAGACTGAACTTCCGGATGTTCGCCTCAGCCGATCCAGATGTTGGATGGGCTGAGGCAAACATGTTCTTCACTTCGGTTCGTCCGAACGCGCTGAGGCTATTTGCCTCAACCGAAGTGAGCCGAAGCCAGCCCATGTACAGCTGAAAACTGGATTTGGCTCCCTTCCCTTATTCACTCGGCTGCTTTCAGCAGCTTAATGAATAACCCCCTCGGTGATAGTTAGAAATGCCTTCTACTAAAAGAAAATACATCTAACTTTTTATTTCTCTTGGTTTCACTTAAGCCTTGCATTTACCAAGCTGAAAAGGTTTTTTTTTAACAAAACATCCACAGCATGAAACCAAACCCAAGGAATTATTAACTGGGAAGGCAGAAAGCTTAGAAATCAGCATTTCAACTGTGGAATGACAAGTCATTTGAAGGAGAATAAGCTTGTAAGACAGTAAGTAGTAGCTAGCTAACATCATAGTACCAGTACATACAACATTCTGCAGTGGTTCTCATGTGCAGCGCCTGCCCCCTATCCACCGTGAGGTATTATAAATATAGAATTGCATTATTTACACAGAGTGGCCAGTTTATTATGACCACCTGATGTTTGTAGGCAAATTAGCTATAATTTCGCGCTGAAGTTGCTAGAGGGCCAGACCATTATAAATAGGGAAGCCGGTTGTTTATCACGACAGTAGAAGTGATTTTGTTTCTGAAGATATGGGTAAACAACGCGATTTAACAGCCTTTGAACGTGGGATTATTGTTGGCACGAGCCATGGAGCGAGTATCAGCAAAACAGCAGAATTCGTTAAATGTTCAAGAGAGGCTCATTGTTAAAGTGTTTCAAGACTGGACTGTCAGCCGAAAATCTGGGTCTGAACGTGCGAATTGTGGCCGTCAGCGACTAGTCAATGTTAGGGCAGAACGGAGAGTGGCAAGACTGGTACAAGACAACAGAAGGGCAACAGTGCAGTGTCAGATTCCTCGCATCACCTTTCAACATCTTGTGGAGTCACGAGGCGGCCCAACGAAGTCATCTTGTGGAGTTATCTCGTGGCCCAACGAAGTACTGATGGGGTGGTCACTCAGTGTATGTTTATGTGTTTTTTTTTCTTAAATATGACCACTGTTATTTGCGTTTGTATAGCATTTCTGACATTTTGGTAAAAAGTATTTTCTTGTGCCCCAGTACAGTAACAATTTTCTTATCTGGGTCCTCAGACTAAAAAATGTTAGGAACGCCTGCCCTAGGCCAACTGTCTTCTTTATTCCACCTTCTGTCACAGTCAACCGGCTAGCCTTAGTTTCACATGAATGCCGTCTCCATCAGCACACCTACAAACAATAAAGATGGCGAGCGCACTACCGATGGGATGGCTATTGGCGGGTTTGGCTGAGCAAGCTACTAAACCAGGGAGAGGGACCCTGTATACAGATATGAAAAGGCACACCTACACCTACCTACAACTTTGGAGGAGTAGGGAAATATGTTGCCATCTAGGATCTAGGTGCACAGACCCAGAATGGGTAAAATACACATTATACCAGTCCCCTATTGCACTGGTAAGCAGGGGCAACAAGGGGTGTAGATGGCTTGGAGCTACCTCAGGCAGCCCTGCCACCTTGGCTATGTGAAGTCCACCCCAATCACAAGGATGGAAAGTTGTGGAAAAATATTATAGTTTTCCCTGGAACAGGGGAGGAGAATTCTTACAAATACTGGTGCCATCTAAGCTAAGCTATTTCCCCTTATGATGGAGCGATTTACTTGCATTGTCTGATGTGTTTCTTGTAAAGGTATTAAAGGGAAATCTTCCGAACAGGACAGAGACAAAAAAAAAGAAAACAATGAGTTAACTTTTAACCATTCTCTATACTAGTGGTTCTCAACCTGTGAAACCTCACACAGCATTGCGGTACCACGTTCCAGTGCGGGCGATCGAACTATGGGTGGGAAGTGTGTTTGAGGTGCCATTCAAATGAATGGCAACACAATGCACGTCCCACACCAGAACACACAGTAGGTGTGATTGCGTGATGTCATTAATCACATTGGACTGTGCGATTTATGCACTGTACTAGTGTGAACAGGCCCTCAAAAACACTGACCGACACACACAGCCACAATCTCACACATACACACTACAAAAAAAGATCTGCCTAATTTACGAGAACTGGGGTGGATCATCAGGCTGGGGTCCAGTGTGGGCTGCTGTGCTGTAATGCTGCCCTATACATACAGTATGGGCATTGCTTGTATAGCTCCCTTGCACGCCCTGTAGAGGTGCCAGGAGCCAAAATGTGACGTCACATCGGTCCAGGTTCCTCTACAGGACATGCAAGGGAGCTGCAAGCAATATATGGATGGAACTCCCTCACGACCATAGCCCCAGCCCTCCCCACCTCAAGCTGACACTTGGCACCGGGCAGTATATTTGGAATGCTACTCGGCGCGAGAACTGACTGTCTTGCGCTAGGAAGAGGCTGAGGAGCCTCATTCCTAGAAAAGTGGAAATCACACAGCGACCCACTGATTTTGGGTCACGACTCACCAGTTGAGAACCAAGGCTCTATACCAACCTTTCTCAAACAGGGTGTTGTGGCAGCGTAGGGTGCCTTCTGCTTTTCCCAGGGGTGCCTCAAAATGTTTGCACAGTGTAATGCCTTGTCATGGTGCAGCCAGGCTTCTGATGTGAAGGGGCCTCCTGATGTGATAGGAGGACTCTGATGTAAAGAGGGGCTTCTGATGTGAAAAGGGCTTAAGAAATAAAGGGGGACACAGATAGGAAAGGAGGTGGCTCCTGATGTGAAGTGGGCTCTTAATGTTAAGGAAGGCACCTAGAGTTAGAGGGGGACTCTGATGTGAAAAGAGGGGGCTCCTTATATGAAGGGGGCTTCTGATGTAAAGGGGGGCTCTGATGTGAAAGGTCAGATTCTGATGTGAAGAAGGGAATCCAATGTGAAGAGGGAAACCCCATTTTTTGTTTGTTTTTGCATGGGGTCCACCTTCAACCACTTGAAGACCAGGGTGTTAAACCCCCTTCCTGTCCAGACCCTTTTTTAGTACTCAGTGCTGCAGTACTTTGACTGACATTTATTCACATAGAGCTTTCTTTTGGTGGTATTTAATCAACACTGGGTTGTTTTTTTTACTATAAAAAGCTTTTACTGCTCATCAGCTTATGGTTAACAGTGATTGATGGCCCTAAAATTATTGTTTGCACTTTGACGTACACAGTGATATGTAACATGTTTGCACTTAACTTTATTATTATCACAAAGAGGGCTAAGAAGTCCCCTATGTGATAGCACACATACAGTGACAGGTCCTTTTTATAGAGACATCAGGGGGTCTTTAAAGCTCCTAATGTCACCTAGGAACCCCCCAAAGAAGCTGATTAAGTAGAGACCTGCTTCACCAGTTTCTCTCCGGCTTCTGTAGCCAGAGAATGACAGCTTAAAGCAGAAGTGATGTAATATACATCACTCCTGAATTCAGAGAACGGTGGGGAGATCAGAGGGTGATCATGTACTGATCCCCCTCCGATCTCCGTTCACAGAGAGGCTGTGCTGGACCCGGGCAAGCACGGGGTACAGCAGAGCCTGGGATTGGCGGTGGTGGAGGGGGGGGGGAGCACATGGAGCAGCACAAAATGCAAGCGATTGGGTGGCTCTACAGCAGCCCAAATGCTTGTATGTACACAGCCATCGCTGGCTGTTTCAAATAATGACAGTTACCTGCTCGTGAGCACTCGAGGAAGCACACACGAGCGGAAACGAGCAAAGGACGTTTTAAAATGCCCACCCGCATCTGGGAAGCTTCCGTCCGGACATTTATTTACAGCAAGTGTTTAAACTCAATACCAAACCCCTGTCTATCATAAGGGTCCGGTATGGATTTTGGAGGGGCCACATTTTTACATTTTAGACTGGGGTGTCTCCAGATATTTAAAGGGTGCCATGACTGAAAAAAAGGTTGCGAAACACTGCTCTATGCTACCCAAAACTAAGCTAAATGTTTTGCTTTAGATATACTTTACTAATGATTTAACAGTACTTTAGCTATTCACTGTATCATTTGCTGCATTGTGCAATAACAATAACTGTCTACCTGATAGATTGTATTAAATGTAATTCAGTACATTCAGTTTACAAATGTACAGATTACAAAAGAAAAAAACAAGGATTATGTAAACTTTGTAAATACTGCTTATACGTCAAGCATTTGACAAAGCACCCTTTTTGTAGATTCGTGTTTCAATCCAATTTTCCTAGTCAGTCAAATAATTCAGCTTCAGCCGAGCGATTTTGTGAATTGTGTTAGTAGTGGTGACTGTACATTCCAGCAAATAAGGTTTTAATGAGAAAAAGCCTCTATAAAAAAGAGTGCGTTGTGGAAACCTGCTGTTCCGACATCTACCCATCTTATTTCCTGAGGAGACTGCATTACAGGTAAACTTACAAAATACTGCTGTGTCAGAAGCAGAAGCGGCAACTCTAGACTATCCATGACAGTAATTTATAAGTATGCAATGTGAATTCTAGTTTGGCCATGTCTGATTTTTCATTCTGAGTGCAGTCTTTGAAGAAAAAAATTAATCTCCCACAAAATTACCAGAAGTAGTGGAATGTGACTTCCGCCTTTGTCTTATGAGCGCAAATAGCCACCAAATGAAATGTTGCTTGATCTGATAGTGGGCTCCTTCCTTTCTAGATATACTGTAAGTGATTGCAGTTACAAAACATATGACAGCAACTGATTTACAACTGGTTACAATACAAAAAAGTGCCAGAGCTGTACCATGTGAAAAGTTAAAGTGATGTTAGCTACTTTTTCCTGCACTGGTCTGCAGGAATGTGGGTGGAATATAAGTTTCACCTAGGTTCCTCACAGAGGTGTAACTACAAACCTGAGGCATTGATGTGCCTTGCGGCCGATCGCATTGCGGCCAGAGGGGGTGGCTGCGGTGCCATTCACTTCAATGCACCTCCACACCCCCTCCCGCCCCACAACAAATTGAGCCGGCCGCAATGCGATCCAGTGCGTTCTGGCCACAAGCAGGCTGGAACGCAGGAGGATGGTGTGAACTACCCCTTTAAGCATTTTATTAATTTTAAGTTGGAAAAAATGTTTAACCTGCAAGGCAATGACACATACACATGACACTTTGCACATATACAATCAGTGCCTACCTGGACCTGCTGCAGCTCTCATCCAGAATGTCCTCACTCATGGCTTCCTATCTCTTTCCCTCCAGCTCCAGGCTGCCAGCTCCTGCACTCAGTCTCCATTCTGCCTGGACATCCGGCCAGCTCACTCGCGGCGTTGCCTGCTGGGATTCAGAGTTCCCTGACAGGCCACACCCCCTTCTACCGCGGTGCACCTTCCACTGTCCACCGTCTGCAAGTGTCAAACACCGCGGGCGGCGGGCCCTCTTCTTCTCTCTAGCTCCCCCCCGAAGTGGCGGAACACCAGGGCAACTGCGACCGCTGCGACCCTGGTAGTTCCGCCAGTGGCTCCTCATCTATACATGCTGAGGGGCTCCAGGATTTGTGTCTGCTATGAAGAAAACGTAGGAGAAAAATAAGTCCCTGATAGGGTTATGGATTTTATGCAAAATACAGTATAGCCAATAAAATGAATACATTTCATTCAGAAAGAAAACAGTTAAACCCAATTGCATATATAGGTAAGGGAAAGCTTTACATGTTCAAGCACCAGAAAAGCGAGTACATATCTGAAGATATCAGGCAAATACAGTAGACTAGACATGTGTGATTCGTTTAATTCCTAATTGAAATTCAAACAAAATTTCGGAAATTCAGACATTCGGAAGCATCCGAATTTCCAAATGAAAAAATAACAAATCCGAATTTTACGATAACGAAAATTTCGGATGTATCTGCTTTTTTTTCCAAATGTCATTCTGAATTAATTTGTTAAACGTTAAAATATAAAAACAGCATGGAGTCCCCTCCCCAATTCTTGTCCCCATGTCAATGAGGGCAAGGGCCTCTTCCCCACAACCCTGGCCCAGTGATTGTGGGTATCTGTAGGCAGGGGGGCTTATCTGAATCTGGGTGCCCCCTTTGCTGCCCCCCCTTCGTGAATCAGTAAGTGATAGTTGTTACCCCTACTCATTCACCAAATAAACACTCAAATTGTAAATAAACAGATAGCACAGTAAACAAAAGTTCTTTATTTGAAAACAAAAAACATAAATGTTTTTGACAATTCTTTTATTAAAAAAAAAACGTAGATGCAATCCACAAATCAATCACATTGTCCAGCGATGAAGAATGGTATTCAGAAGCAGAGTTAACATAATGGCTCATTATGATATGATTCGAATCCGAATAGCCAGGGCCGGACTGGCCATAGGGCAAACCGGGCACTTGCCCGGTGGGCCGGGCCGGCACGAACACAATCAACCTTACCTGATTGTGTTCGGGCCGGTTTGCTATGCCTGATGGCCGCCTCTTAGCAGAGCCGTCACTACTACACAGTAGACACTAGAGGGAGCTGGTGGGGGAGGCCAGAAAACACTTCCTCACCCAGCTCTCTCTAGTCTCTACTCTGTGCTCTCTCCGGAGCTGCTAGCGCTGTTCCTGTCGCCTGTCCCGGCCGCTATATTTACATATGAATGGGCTGTGGTGATTTGCATATCAATAAGCAGCGACCTATTCATATGTAAATATTGCAGCTAATTCATATGCAAATCAATGTCGACGCCCCCCCCGCTAAGGAAGTGGAGATGGTGCCGTCAGATGAGCTGCGGAGGGGATCGTGGCAGGCAGTGCTGAGGTCCCCACCGCTGCGACCCGTCCTGTAGGTAAAATTGTAGAAATGTGACCAGCACAAGTGCTAGTGACATTTCTACAATTTTGCTGACATTCGTGGCGCCATTCGCGGTCACTGCGAGCACCCCCCACTACAAGGGACATATCGGTAAGGAGTGCGACAAGGATAGTACTTACCGTCCTGTAGGTAACCGCTCCTGCAGCTACAGAACGGCCGGAGAGAGAGCTGACAGGAGGGATCGCAGCTGCGGACATGGTCTACATCTCTGTCGGATGCAGACCGTGTTGCTGAATCTGCGCCGACACTCGGATCCTTGCGGCCAGCGCTCTTTCAGTGAACGCTGGCCGAAAGGATTGTGAAGAATTGATTCGTAAGGTCTGAGCTGGGGGGGCACGGACTGGGGTTGTGTGTGTGCGTGTGTATATATACAGGGGTTGTATTTTTTTTTTATGTGGGGGGGTGGGGGGGAGTAGAAGTGTAATAGGCTGCATTCACATCTTTATTTTGGGTGCAATTAGGGATTTCTGCGTCAGGAACTTGCGTTTTCCTGCAACAGAAATCCCTAAATTGGCGTTTACAGGTGAGGAGAGGTGAGCGAACGCCGGTATGTGTTCCCTCACTTCCCGATCTACTGAGCCGACCTGTGACAGTCTCATTGTCACAGGTCGGCTAGAACTATGAGGTGAGTGAAAAGCACTCGCCTCATAGTTCTCCTTTAAACTGGATATAGTTAAATTTTATTTTAAAGTAGGAAATGTGGCAGACCGCTCCCATGAGAGAAAAAAATTTGTCGAGTGGCCCCCGAGATGGAAGAGGCGGGGGACAGAGACACTGACAGAGGAGGCGGGAGGCGTCGCCGAAGCTCCAGTCGGGCGACGAAGATGACAAGGAGACCGTGTCGAGTGCCGAGGATGTCGTCCAGTCGGGCACCGAGGACTAAAATGCCCGGGCCTATTTTTAGTCCCAGTCTGGCCCTGCGAATAGCATTCAGGAGCAAAACTACTATCGTTGAGTCAATGATAGTTTATGTTAGCTGTGCTTCCAAATAGCATTAGGGAGAAGAGCTACTATCATTGGCAGCTCTCCTATTAACAAATCAATATCAACAAATGGCTCGAACAAGTCCAATGATGCCACGACTCGCTCCGTACCTTTATTGACATTTGGGTCAGAGCTGTCATGATGCCGTGGTGTTCATCCGGATCAGACAGGTTGGCGGACGTCTGAATTTTTTACTTTCGGCGAGTCAGCGGCCATCATCCAATGTGATTGACATGAATCTATATTGCTGTACAATGTGATTCACCTTTGGATTACATCGATGGACACTTTTTTGGGGGGAATAAAAGACTTGACAAAAAACTTTGTTTTGTAAACCCATCTGCCTGCAGACCCCGGCAACCACCAGACCAGGGGTTGTGGGGAAGAGGCCCTCATTGTCCTCATTGACATGGGGGCAAGGTGCTTTTTTAGGGGGTTCCCCCTGGCAAAGCACCCTCCCCATGTCAAGGGCATGTGGCCTGGTATGTTGCAGGAGGTGGGGGGGCGCACACTCGTTCCCACCTCCTTTCCTGTTCTGCCAGGCTTCTGCTCAGATCGGGGGTCTGGTAAGGGATTTTAGAGGGGATCCCACGTTTTGTTTTGGTGTTGGGGTCCCCCTAAGGGGTCTGATATGAATTGAAAGGGACCCCATGCTTTTTGTTTTTGTTTTTTTATTGTTTCTGTGGACTGTCAAAACTTAAAGAAGAAACATTTCACTTTTTTTTTCTAATGGTTCTTTGCTGCAACGAAAATTAATTCGTAATTATCTAATGCATCTGAAATTAATAGAAATTTGGGATTCATCCAAATCCAAAACCCTGAAACAAATTGACAATTGGACCCAAATCCCGAAAAACAAAATAACCAAAAATCCAAAACGAAACTAACGGAACCGAATTTTATGCGGGAGCATATGTCTACATATGCTATTACACAAAATAGCATAATCTCTAAGAAAAGTAGGGGGAAAGCCTTGCATTGTCCATTATAACTATGATTTCCCACTACATAAAATAATAAAGTCCATATCATTATCCCTCCTTAAATTAATTTGTTTAACTTATTCTCACCTTCAAGCATTTTGTCATCACAGGGGTATCAGTCTAACATTTTTTCTGGAGTGGCAAAGAAGTAGTTGCATCAATATAAACAATTTGTACATTTCTAGATCATGATTTATTTTAAATTTTGTCTCATCTCCATCCCCTACATGTTGTGCTAAACTTGCCAATGTATTTCCTAACAATGTCAAATTCATAGTATTCAATGATCCCATTACTGTGTAGGATCCCGCATGTGTTCCCGCTCCCAATGCTGTATCCAAAATCACTATTTTTATCTTATTATCAGAGTGTAATGATTTCAACCGTCCTTTTCACTTGGTACCCGAACCACAATTACAAAGATTTTACCTCATCCCACACATGGGCGCCATTGCTTTGGGTCTAGTATTGGATCACTGAACCCTAAAATATAATTTATTCAGCTTAAATGTAATAGTTTATTTTATGTTGTCCTGTTTCCTCCACATTGATACATAGCTGCATAATTATCTCTGGTGGGATCCCCAAGATACTAGTTTACCTTTTTAACACATTACCAAAAATGGACCTTTCATATTTACAAGGTTTACTCTTCTAGTTGAATCAGATACAGTATCATTATTTACAAACACCTTTTTGTAGTCTCACTGTCAGTTTTGTAGTTTAACTGTCATGTTGCCTTTGGAAAGACCCCTGGAATAAGACATACAGTACTTTTTTGGCACTCTTGACCCACCTCACATTCTGGTATTGTCTTGCCTAGTAAGTAAATCATGAATAGTACAATTTCAGGTATACCTTTTAATATTTCCTTTACATATTCCTGGCCTATACTATATATTACATCACAATAATCCCCCAGTCTGGTACGTTCTATATTAATTTCTATAGGAGGCTAGAAGATCGGCATTAAAATGTATACCTGATGTAGCAAGAATCTGAACAAACCCATGGGAGAACAAATGATACTGCCTACATCCTTTTCTGTGGATGTGCGAGGGACTCCAACCTCCACGTTTTATTCCCCATATACCGTAGCTTTCAGATGGACTCCATGGCATGGAAATTGCATGGGGCAGTGGGGTCATTTTCTTAGGTCGGAAATTAGTTTGTGCTGGCCTCTTGAGGTCTTGGGAAAATAAGGATGCCCACCCACTGATAAAACAATTAGGAAGGACAGCTCCATCAACCAGGGTCCTCTAAACATTTTCATGGGCCTTCTTACAATGAGGGATGTGTATCCTGGAAATTGAAACCAGCGTGGTCAGCAACACCAGGAAGAGACCATCAAACTGTGGCTCTAGTCCTTTTCTTTGGAACTTGTTAACTACTACCCATGCTACTTTCCAGCTGCAGGGAGTGTGACCCAGTGTTAGAATTTGGATCTAGAATGGATAATACTTGGGCATCCAACTTAGAGAGCTGTTTGTGCAATCCTCGTACATACATTTATAGTAAGTAATGCATCAACTCTATTTCTTGTGGAAAGAACAATTCTGTTATAGGGGCTGTACTAAACAGTATGTCAAAAGGGAAACGTTTTTTCAGACCCCTGACAGTGTGTCTGATAGACTTTAGCAAAACTGGAGGGGCTTTTACCCACTGAATTCATCAGGCTATACCTGCACACAATTCCCTGGAGTATTTTCTTAACCGTGATTGAAGCAGTGGCATTGGCAACAGACCAAACTTCTACCAATCCAGGGAACATGTCTGCACACACCAAAACATATTGGAATTGTTGGCATTTTGGTAGATGAATGTAATTAATTTGCAACCTATAACCACTTCAGGAATGCAATACATACAGTATATAAACAGCACAGTTCTGAAGTGGTTATACCAAGATCACAGCTGCAGCGGCAAACTGGGTGTCCCTCCTCTATATTGAAGCTAGACTTATCTTGCAAAAACAGTAATTTAAAAAAAAAAAATTTCCATGGAGGCTGTAGTCTTCTTTAGTCTTGTGGGAATAAAAGAATCAAACAAGGATATTGATGCAATTTAGTACAATATAAAAAGAATAAACACAAACAAAAAGCTAGTAGTACATCTTCATGTTTTTTTCCTAGAAATAAGCTAGTGGTTCAATACATTTTAAATAATAATAAACGAAAACTACATTATACAAAATAAATTCTTTAGACCTTTAACCTTTTATTGCTGATTTCTAAATGCACTTTTCTGTTACCAACATTTAATGAACCTGTTTCAATTAATAGCTTGTGAATTTTCTTTGTTAAGGTATATTATTTCTTGAAAGGACATCCAATAAAAGATTATGAATAGCTTCTTATGGTTAAATTAAGCAATTAAAAATTACTCATAACACACTTGTAACATTTGTTTAGAGGGATTATATACATCACCACGCTGATAAGATTGTAGATATCCTTAGAACTGTCTCTTCTAAAAATACAGTAACATGTTAAAGTGATGATCTTGAAATTATACATACATCAGTATAATAGTCACACAATACATACACTAACAAAGATATCATAAGAAAACTTGTGTTGGGGGGGGGGTTCTTCATGTAAACCATGAGAAATAATACATCTGCAGCATTTAGCCTGATTCTGCCAGACCTTGTAGACTACAGTATATCATTAATGGGTTACGTTTGTTAATTGCAACAATGGACCAGATATGTTAAATCATGCAAGTTATTGCATTTTTGCTATTAATTAACTAATTTTCTATGCTTCTGTATTGGGCATGGCTGTCCTTGGCAAGAGTCCAAAACGTAGAATGTTCCATTGTGTAAACAAATGTGCACTAGGTACAGTACGTCACAGGTTAGATACATTGTTGAAATACCAAGTATGTAGGGGAAAAGGGTAATGTGTATTCAAGCAGCATACAAGAGAATGTGTCCAAAGATATCAGGCCAGAGGCTGCTTCACACAAAATGGCTGATAGTGTCTCTCATATAAATGAGGGCAAAAGCCTTGCATTGTGCATTATAATTCTGATTTCCCACTACATAAAATCACGAAGTCCAAATCACAGGTTAAAAGTTTGATGGCTGTGAAGTTATGTAACTTCTTCCTATAATTTCCCCTTTGTTGTTAAAAATACCTACCCATAAAGGCTCATTAAAAAACAGAGCAAAGAAGATAAGGAAAGGATGAGCAGTAGGGGTAGTAGCAGGCTTTACTTGGACACTGACACTCTAGTTCTTCTCTTCTGAAATGAGAATTTGTTTAATATAGTAGTACCATCACACCACTATCGCAATGATAATATTTTGGTAACAGCACTGAAAATGTAATAAGAATATGAAGAGTCATGGAGGGGTAGACTGTAATCCTTGATGTCTGTTCCAGAAGGAGCAAAACTTGCTTTTCAAGGTGGGAGGAGGTATTCGTAAGAGCACCCTATAACAATAATCCAGCCTTGGAATGTAGGGTAGACATGTGAATTATATCTGAAACAGATTTCAGTGATCTCTATTCTTAGTTTTTGTAAAACTACAAAGGTATACATTTAATACATTTGAGTAAACCTTTGTCCATTTGGTACTTATTTGTTTTAAATGTGAGGACCAGAAGTCCACTAAAGTTTAGAACTCCAGCACCTTTAGTTCAAGAGGTGTTATAGTAATAACCACTGGATTCGGGTGAATCTAGTTTTGACAATCTGCAGTGGCTCCTTAGGATTAGAGGAAATAGGGCCTTTGGGCACATAGCAAGCCAAAATCTGATGTGGATCATGCTATTCTATCTATTCTGCAACATTACAGTGATTAACATGACTAGCAGCCTGATTCCAGTTGTCAACACCCTAAGCAGGCTACCATTCAAAGCACTATAAGTGAAGCATGTGAAAATTATATGTACAGTGTTCCCATTTCAGTAACAAAAATGAGAAAACTGAAAGCTCACATCGTTAATTACCCCTAACTGTTTGCAGTGAAAAATGTCCAACAAAATAGCTGGCAAAGGGATAACATTTGTTTCCTCTAATAATGCAGAATTTTGAAAACTTAAGTGAATAGTTGTTTATTATTGATTATGTGACCTGCAATGATATAATACTGGTTGTTCACAATTCCATGAAAATTGAACTGATAGAACATTTCCACTAAGGGCACATAGAAACTGAGAATGAGATCAGGATACATTCTACAATCCATCAAATAGAGGAAATGCTGCTCAAGTGTTCATTTTGGACCTCTAACGCCAAGAACATAAAAGTCCACATGAAATACCAACTCAGATTATTTATTGCTAGATAGTACAAACAATGTTCTGGTTGTGGACTATTAGAGCAATTTTCTCTATCTAACTGTCTCTATTGAGAAATTGAAGGGCATTTCTATAGCCAGAAAATGGTCCTCAGTTTCTTTTAAAAGGGTTTACCAAAGCCTATTATGTGCAGCATGCAACTTACATAGCTATCTATGCACCGTCAAATGTACACATGGAGAGAACTGTCAATAATTTTTACTCAATGTAAAGTTTACCAAAGTAAAGTGGAGGAGCTCTATATATCGAAATGCTACATTATTGGAATACAACTACCTATATCATATGATGACAAGCTCAGCTACTCTTAAGTCAGAGAATGCACGCCACTCTGCCTATGACAAGCAACCAGCTGCAACATCAGGTCATTCTATCTATCTATCCTATCCTATCACACCCTAGTCAATGGCACAAGCACAAACTCTGTGCTACAACAAAACTGCAATGCCGTTAACTATTCTACAGGACAGAGATTAGATTACGATGTCAATGACTGGACAAAAAATGGCTGCCAAGATAAATAATGTCTAGATTACTTCTAGATCATACATCTGAGAATGGTGGTTTGTATATAAAAAAGTCAAGACAACTAATCAAAGCACACAAATCATTGATTTAAGATGTAGTACATAAGGACTCAATATCTTCAGTGAATAGAGGGAATCTTGGTGTAAGAGGGAAGAATTTGGGTTTCTAGAACACTGGGCAAACTTTTTCATATTGCACAATCTGTATGTCAAAGATGGCTTGCACCTGAACAGAAGCCAGTCTGTTATGCTAGGGTAGAGGTTTATAAGAAGGCTGAAAGTGTATTTAAACTATGTTGAAGGGGGAAAATGTCTGACTGTGCTCTCTTCCCTAGCAGCAGGTAAATAGAAAATGTGGTCTCTGATTTTATATGAGATGTGATTTAAATATGAGCACGAATGATCTTGTTGATAGAGATTATGACAGAGTTGAGGCTTTGTAGGTAGAATATATATTGGTGTTAATATTATAAAATATTATTGGTGTCCGTTACAGGCCCTGTAACATTAATGAGGACACTGGCAATAATGTCAGATTTTAACCATCCTGATATAGATTGGTGAAACAATACAAGCTGTTTTTATCTTCAGACAAACAATCCGCCACCAGAGTCCCCCAAAATCTTTTGAACTTTCTGAAGACAAGACTAAGCTACCCTCCGCCACACTTTATTGAGAAGTCAGCCCTGGTTACTAGCCATTCCCCACTGAGCACAATATTTTGGGTGGCAAGTATACTTCACTCTGTAAGTGCCAGGTTTTTCTTAGGATAGCAGTGGCAGATCAGTGTACCTGGACAAGAGGTAATTGTACAAGCAGACACCTTAAAATCCCTGCTATGTAGTGAGCCTATTGTTTTTCCTAGTGAGG
>NW_017306404.1:210570-235332 GCF_000935625.1 Nanorana parkeri | reverse complement strand
TAGAATTACTGACCTTTTCCCTTGCTTCCACAGGCTTCATCTCCAGTAAATAACCAACCCTTTGAATCTGTTTCTTTTTACTAGTCATGTGGTGCCCCCACCTTTTCGATGTACTCAGTTACCAGTATTCCTGCATTGTACATGAGGATGTCAAAGGCCCAGCCATATTCCGGGCTAGAGTAGAGTGGAGCACTGGCTACTGGAGAAGTGAAGTATTCCTCTCCATTAATCACTTAGAGAGATGCTACATACAGTTACACTATATGTTGCTGTCCCAAAGTGCTAGCGTCTAGCTCTCACAACAGCAAATTAACCCACAAGCCACTCATCCAAGACTCCCACTGTAATGATTTTCATTGAGAACCAGACAACACCTTAAATACAGTGCCATGGGGATATGGTGCCATGGTGACTTCTTATGCATGTAACCATCCACAGGCTTTTTGTAGCTTTTTGCATGATGCCTACAACTTAACAAGCTAACCCGGAGATACTGCTTGATTTGCCAACTTCATGGCATGAGATAATAATGGATAAAATAGTGCACTTGGAGTATAAAAACCTGTGATCAAAACACACAATCTAGGGTGGTTACAAATGGGTGAAACAATGATGGAGAATGATCCTGATTTTAATAGCATGCAATGCTAATATGCAGCTTCTTAAACTAGCAATATATGTTCTTAAACTATGTTCCTTACATGCAAGAAAGAGACAAAATTAAACCACTACAATTAGCATTAGCATTGGCTTCTTCTTGCCTTTTGACACCTTACTAGTGGCAAGCTGAGATTTGAAAACTACTCACATACAGAGCCCAGTATGTTTCTGGTCAAAATCATAGAACAACAACATCTAATATCTATGGACATTTAAAGCCTTTCATATGGAATCGGCAAATGGTTGGTTTCTGCACATGGGATTCTTGCTGCCTAAAAAAAATTGTCATTGTCCTAGAAATGCAGAGCTCTACACGCTTTTGGTAAACATACATATCACAAGATTCCAATAAAATGATTCAACATTCTGATCATGTAGGGACATAAAACAGCAGCAACCCTGCACTGACCATCAAGATATTGATCAGATAAGCTAGAAGATCACTGGACAAATCCCCGTAGTTTTCCATTGAAGTGAAATTAGCCAATACCACGTACAGGCCCTCCCCCGTGACCCCCTCCTGCATCTACAGAACACTCTGCTCCTAATCATCACTCTGCTTTGCTGATTACACTCACCTGACATTTAAGCAAACCCTTCAGAAAAGTTAATTGGCTAAACTGAGGAGATTGTAATCAGAAAGAGAGATGATCAGAAGCAGCGTGTTTGTGCCTACTGGGATGGGTCTTGTTCTAAGATATAAACATGTATTATGGAACTCATACGAGATACACTGGCACATAAAGTAATTGTCCCTAATAGATCAGAAGATGTCCGGTATGGTATCTTAATGGAGTGACAGAAACATAAGAGATCATATGATATAAAGCAAGAGATAATCAGACTGCGTGATGATGTAATACACTTTTGGTCATGATTTGTCTAGCAATGAGCTCCTTTAAAGCTGAACTGCAGGCAGATATAAAAAGACATAAACAAATGCAGTTACGTGCTTATTAATACATCATTAAATATATAGTTTTTTAATTGCAAGCAGTATATGTGCTTGAATTTGACATGGTATCATCCTCTTACAATCTCTGTATAGCAGAACTCAGACCGCAAAGAGAGAAACAACACAATTACCAATAAGTTGTGCTGCAGTGCTCATTTGCTAAAAAAGATCATGCTAATAGGAGGAGACAGCAGAGTGATAGTGCTGCTTCTGCTTTCACTATCTAGACCAGCATTTCTCAACCTTTTTTCAGTCACGGCACCCTTTAAAAGTATGCAGAATTTCAAGGCACCCCTGTCTAAAATGTGAAAAATGTAAATGTTAAAAACAACGTGTGGCCCCTCCAAAATCCATACCAGACCCTAATCCCATGCAAATACACATCAGTGTCCCCCTTTCAAATCAGGAGCCCCTATTCACATCAGAGCCCCCCATTTAACACCAGAATCCCCCTTTTCACATAAGAGTCCCCTTTACATAAAGAGTCCCATCCTTTCACATCAAAGTCCCCCCCTCTCACACTAGGAACCCACCTTCACATCAGATCCCCCCTCTCACACTAGGAGCCCACCTTTACATCATATTTCATATTAGATTCCCCCTTTCCCATAAGAGTTCCCCCTTCACATCAGGAGCCCCCTTCATATGAAAAGCCATCTTCACATCAGAGCCTTTAGTCCCCCTGCACATTAGAGTGCTACCAGCACATCACAAACCACAGCTTGGCAGAGGGCAGAAGATGGGGCAGGCTCGAGCAGAGGCGAACTTCCATCTTTTTCTAAATCCTTCCTGGATTAGTGTCATTCCTTTCCATGGTGCTGGCAGCCTGCCTGTACAATGGAAAGACATGATGCTGTGCTAAAATCTGGAGGCATCCCTGAGGAAGCCATAAGGCCCCCCTAGAGTGTCACAGCACCCTGGTTGAGATAGGCTAGTCTAGACACGGGCAGGGTAGGACAAGACCTGTACATGTTATGTAAATGCAACAGAGAAAAATCTCATGCCCTACCATATAGGGCTGTATTATGAGGCAGAGCTGTAAAAATCGTAGGATTGGATGGATAGAAATACAAATCCTTTGTCAGGTAAAACAACTTCCCTATAGGTAATTTATCTGTGTATTTAGCCGTTTGCCCTGGAGTTCAGTTTTAGGAAACCAATGGTGTGATTCAAGTGACAAGACTTAGTCAATGACTTTAATATAATATAATGGCATCTGTAATAACATTTGTTCATGAAATATGAACTTGTCCTTAAAGTGACATTAAACCCTCAGATTTTTTAACATAAACCAATACTGTAATGTGCGCCTTACTGTAATCCATGGTAGTTTCCCTTCTCTTTGCTGCTCTTCCTTTAAATCTGTATCTCTTCTCATGCTTGGGAAGAACTTCCCTTTTCAGCTCAGGGCCTCTTCCTGTAGTGCTGCCTCAGGTTTCAAGCCTATAGAAACATATACACAGACACCGTGTATCCATTCCTGAGACAAGGCAGTCTGCTGCAAAACAGAAGTTCTGCAGAGCATGAGAACAGATACAGATTTAAAAGGAAGAGCAGCAAAGAGAAGGGAAACAACCATGGATTACAGTATTGTTTTATGTTAAAAAATCTGAGGGTTTAATGTCACTTTAAAAATTACTTGTGCCTGTTTGTGTGCCGTACATTCATTTATAAAAATAAATCTTCTATGTAATGTATCTTAGGTAAAAGCTAAATCACAGCATTTTCCATAACAGAAGGCACATCTGATTTAAACAAGGAGCCAAAAGGCAGAGCATTTCCATAAATAAAGTGGCAGGTCTTTTTGGCCTAAGGTAAAATGTCTTCCAGTGGAAATCATAAGATCAATATTTCAAAGCTATATGCTTTTCATTTTAAACAATACTCGTTTGGAATGCTAAATGGCAGAACAAGGCTGTCTATCCGTGTTCAGAACTAAAGCTGGCACACAATCCCGCACCTCTTGGGAGCTAATTAGTACTGTAACACTTGCTAAGAAATTACAAATCTCCAGCTACAACGTGCGCTGTAAATTCTATCAAAATAAAAGCCGGTAGAAAGCTAAGTGCCCCATTTATGGTCTAAAATGTTTTCTATTTTATTTGTGAAGCCTTCTTATTTCATATTTAATCCAAAGGCCAATAGCCAAAAATAGAAATACAAAACAGACAGGTTGAGTTCATATAAATAGAGATATTACAATGCCAGGTGCTCTGCGCAGATAAACTGAAAAGCCATCCAATTCACACACACCATCCAATCAGGATTCATCTTTCTTTGTTCTACAGATGAAAGGAAAAATCTGATAAGCTGGCACAGCATAATAATTATTCAATAAAGTGTTGCAAAGAGCCGGGTCAGTGCATAGTGTCAGTCAATCACTCAAAATACATGTTCTCATCCTCTGACTACAGCAGACCTGGGCATTTTATGGCCGGCGGACTGTATCCGGACCTTTGTCTGTCCCTGTTCGACCCGCATTTAAGACATGGACCGATCGCTGACCTGCACTTGGTTATGGTTGGGTTACCATGGATGCACCCACCTCCAAGGTGGGTGCATCCACTGCAAGTCATAGCCAAGTGCATGTCAGCGATCGGTCCATCTCTGGTCAGTCAGTCATTGGACAGTCCTAACAACCAGTGGCATGTCTTCTTCTACTGAAGGTCCTGGTGGTGTCCATCCTCTCCTGCAACTCCACGTCCCGGCTCTTGCCTGTGGCCTGTCAAGAAGCTGGAATTGGCCCACAGACCGGTACTTTGAGACCCCTGCTTTATAGGGTTTATTTTCTGTGGGTGTGCGCACCGGGTTCTGTTTATGGAGATTTTTCTATTCTTTTTATTTTCTCTATAGGTTGAACTTGATGTACTTGTTTCTTTTTCAGCCTAACTATGTAACTACACTACCATGTAATCTCATACACTGCTGTGATACATATTCATTACATTTTTTAAAACATGTTGTCTACATTGCTGCTGTTTGTGCACCATAATTGCTACGCAATGCCTTATTAAATAAACTTGCCCACCCAGACAAATGATCTGATCAAGGCCAGATGGAGGACATTTTGCAGAATTTATTCTGCATAGGAACTGATCAGCCTCTATCTTCAGCTTGTTAGGATAAAGCATATCTAAACCCAAAAAGCAAATATTTGATCTATTGCAGTTTATCAATCATTAAATGTGTTAGCTTAACCTCCTTGGCAGTATTCCCGAGTGTGGCTTGGGGTTAATTTTCAGTACCATAAGCGGTAACCCCGAGCCACACTCGGGATTACAGCGTAGCGTCTCTTACCTTGTCCACAATCCCCGCTGTGTCCTCCGGCCGATGCCGGCATCCGTCTTCCGAGTTCCGTCCCTTGTGAGCGTCAGCGTCGCAGAGGGGCAGAACCGGCGGGAATTTTAAAAGTAAAAAAAAATAGGACAAAAAAGGAAAAAACTAATAAAATAATCAGACCACCAGGGTGGTTAAGCAAAAGTTGAAGTTAGCGGGTTGAGACAAATCATTTAACACTGACAGTGGTGCTTACAATGGTCAGCTTTTATTTTTATTTTTTAAATAAAAAGCTGTTGCTGTAATTTTTCAAAAAGTGTTATCTGGAGTTCAGATTTAATTTCGTAGTCAGGTCCATCTAAATCTGCTAGTAGATCTAACACCATCCTCTCCACAGAATAATGTGTTACTGACCAGATCAGCAGGTAAAAATAAAGGAAAAACGCCTAAAAACAACATCTAATGCAGCCTTCACATTTAAGGATTTATAAGCTGTGTTAAATTAAATTTTTGATTTTGTATTTAGATATGCTTTAAGCTTTGAAAATGAAAGCTAGAAGCTGATATGTTATCATTAGACATGTAAATTCTGTTTCATTTTAAATGATATTCATACGAATTTCATTAAATAAATTGGGACATTTGGATGCACCTGAATTTCTGAATTTGAACATCGTCTGAATGCAAATGTTGGTTTAACAAAATTCATATCCATCCGAATTTTGTTCAAAACAAAACTAAATCGGTCATGTGACTGTTTTCTGGCCAATCAGATTTCATTTAGGCTCCATTTAGGGGTTGCATTACAGGCAAGGTCATATGGCTTTGTTCTCAATTAAAATTTGGATAATTCGTAAACAAAACTTTGGACGGATCTAAATTTCTGAATAACGAACCAGATCGAATTTCAGATACAAAATACGAAAAAATGAAAGGAGTAAAAATCCAAACACATTTTTTGGCGGGGTTACATGTCTAGTTATCATACACAGTTGCTCCAGGTGCTGTGTGCTCCAGTCTTAGTAAATTCCCCTCCCGGTATGTCTCTTATTCATAGTCCTCTAATGTTGTCACCCTATTGTTATACAAAGACTGTAGCACTCATCTTTGCAGTTATAAGGCCAATGTTGAAAATGATGTAGGAAATGAAAAGGTTCACTGATGGCACTGTGAGTCCAACTACTCTTAGACTTGTGGGACTGGCTGAAGCTTGGACCGCCGCACCTTATTACTTTAGGGTAGAAGGGGTATGCACATATAGGGGGTGATTTACTAACCTAAACACACACACGCACCAGGTGCGTGTGCATTGTTACACAGCAAAACGTATTTATCAACTAAACACGAGCAACGTGTCACATTTTCACGCCGTTATGGCGCGTTTTTATGTATTTACGTATGTGCGCATCATGTAGCATGCGCCATAGGCGGCATGCAAGTCTCTAAAAGCATATTTCCACTAATGCCATATATGGAAAAATCATGCACATGATGCATATATAATGCTGCTTCACAGTTTAGACAAAAATGGTTAGCTCATGCATTTACATTCCTGCATTCATCAACGCAAGCAACACAACGTAGAGCTAATTTACACAACATCACCTTGCAATTCATGCAGGGCTTTGCACAACACACCGGCTGGGTGTGTACACACTACAAAGGTGTCTAGATTCCACCAATAGATCATGCTGGGAGGGAACACACTACAGAGGTGTATACTTGTTCGTGGCGTGTTTATAAGGTTAGTAAATCAACCCCATAATGTCGCTGCTTATGAAGGATTTTGGTAATCTATGTTGTGAATAGCGGATTGATGGTCAGAGAGGTGAATAGTGCACTTTTTGATTTGGGGTTCATTGTGTGACAACTTTTAATTTAACATACTGTAGTTGCATGGTGTATCAGTGTTTAAGTTTACAAGCCTCAGAGATTTGTACAGATTTGGCCTGCTTTTCCATTTTTTCTTTTTACTTTTTTATTATTTAATTTCATGTAGTCACAAGAGAAATGGTGAATAAGAGCAGCCATCCGTGTTTTCAAACAATCATTTTGCTCTGCATGCGGCTAGAGCTGGACTGTGCTGGCTAAAATAAAGAATAATGTCAATAATGAGAAATTTAAAATGACTCTATTATTAACAACAGACAAAGCGCTATTCAGACATCTCAGCAGTGGACATAAGAAGAAACCGTGAAGTAACATCCAGAATGGCCTAGTTTATACTTTATTTTATCTTTTGTGAGGTACAATAAAAAAAGAAAAAAGATACATTTATTTAAAGGAGAAGTCTTGAGAGACCTTTCTGGCTGCAGTCACTGCTAGCTCTGCCGCATTGTTGATATGTTGCCGGAATCTGTCACAATGCCATTCTGCGGCGGGTGTTCGTCGCAAGCGGACGAGACGGCGCTTATCTGGGTTTTTTTTATTATTTATTTATTTTAAATTTTTTATTTAGTCGAGTCATCGTGGACAACCCTGGATGACGTGATTGATGCTGGATTACGTTGATGGATCCATTTTTTTGTTTAGTTTTTTTAAAATAAAAGACTTGTGAAAAACTTGCCTTTTTTTTCCAAATAAAGGATTTTTTCAAAAGGCTGGTGTTTTTATTTACATTTACATTTTTTATTTGATTTAACCCTTTAGTAAAAAGACTTTAAGAGTCAAGGGTAGGGTACAAGTACCCTTTTACTCATTCACAAGGGGGGGGCCGCATCTGGGCGCCCCTTTATTAAAGGGGTATCCTGATGTGAATAAGCCCCTAGCCCGCACCCTCTCAAGCCACCCCCTAGGGCTTGTGGGGAAGAGGCCCTTTTCCTCATCGGCACAGGGACAAGGTGCTTTTCCGGGGGTGACCAGTCATGTGGCCTGGTATCGTTCCCCCCCTTTCCTGCCCTGCCAAGCCAGTGCTTGAATCAAGGGTCTGCCTTAATTTTCCTATCAGACCTTAAGGGTCTGGTATGACTTGTGGGGGGAACCCCACGCTTTGTGTTTATTTTAATGGGGTACCTCCTAATATTCCTACCAGACCTAAAAGGTCTGGGAGGGGGAACCACACACTTTTTGTTTCTTTTTAAATGTTATTTTTTGTTCTTTACAAATGTCAGTTTTGCTAAAGCAGGTTCTATACATCCTACAGATGCACCACTTTACAGGCAGGTTAAGGGGACCCCCCAGGCATGATATTTAAAGGAATTTTTCATTTTTATTGTTTCACTATAGAGCCAGCTATCAATCAGGCAGCAGGGTGGATCCCTACAATATTGTGAGGAACCTTTCTGGCTGCAGTGCGGCTATGCACTGTCAACAAATAGTGGCCAGTAGTCCGCTCGATGTTAATTTTGGGTCACAGGAGTACATTAGTAAATTTGCCAAAACTGTCCCAAAGAGGACTTAAGCAAAAAAAAAAAGGTTTGGCTTTAGTTCACATTAAAATTACTCATTATATTGAAAAAGATTTAAGAGAAACTAAAAAAACAAGCTGAAAAGTATGATAAACACATATAGTACTACCAAACTGAGCATTTAGAAAAGAATACATACTGTTTTAAGTAAAATAAAATAAAAAGAGATCAAAAGATAATGGAACCACTTGACATTGGTAAGAATAAGGCCAGCAAACAGAGCACAGAGTGAAATGTGATAGTTTTGATTTGTAAATATCAACCTTTAAAGGTAGATCAAGTGTTCTCTCTATTATCTCTATTTCTTTATGTCTTAAAAATAGCTACTTTTATGCCCTAAAGTGTATCTATATCAAAGTGTTTTTCTTTTGTCTTGGATAAAGTGCGTGTGTGGGTAGGGGTAGTTACAACCTCTGTCAGGTTTTATTGCTTCACAAGTTAAAGATGCAGTAAGAGAACCAGAGCAATGATTGTGGAGTCCAAGCAGGTTTTTAATTCATATTAAAGCAAGATAGAACAGCCAAATCATTAAGGGGGCTATAGAACTTCCCCTTTGCTGGGGCTATAACACACAATCAAAATCCACAGGGTGCAGGTAATTAGGTAGAAGTGTTGGAGTGCCCAAAACGTTTTGGTTATCATATCTTATCCTAATGAAAAGTTGTTGAAAATCTGCTTGGACTCTACAAACATTGGTGTGGTGCTCTTATCCTACTCAGGGTTCCCTTTTTAGCGATACCTTGTTTTAGGAGAGGAGCCTCACCAGAGCTAGTGAGCTTTATGAACTGAGCTTGCCTTTTCCAATACAAAGCTTTCATAACAGAAGATCCAGCCCCTAACACCCTCACATTCTGAGGGTTTTAATTACTGTGTCTTGGCTGGGGAGACTCAACTTATTTTGTCTTGCTGACCATTGTCACCAGGGCTGAAAGTGAGAAAAAAAACAAATTTTTTGTTGCCACCAAAAAAGGAGTAAAGATGAAATCTTCCAATTGCAACACTTGTTCTGGTGACAGCTGTATAAGAGAAGACGTCCCCTCCTTTGGAGAGATGCCCCGTTGTATCAAAAAGTAGATAAAAAAGAAAGGAACACAGCAACAAAAGTTCAAAAACTATTAAAATTCCAGTCTGCATAAAAGCTTTGTAAAGAATATGCTTTTCAAGTAGAATTTCCTTAGCAAAGAATATGGGCTAATTTTTGGCAACTGCAGATTCTAAAAACCAGGAAATGGAAAGTATACTCCGGGTACTTACATGAGACCCTCCTGCTCTGAAACCACCCAATGTTCCCTCTCCTGTACCGTTACTGCAGCTAAGCAGAGTAGTCAAACGTCTTTCATATTCATGTTAGTGTTTAAGATTTAAGGTTTTTAATATGAGGGACAACATAAACAATTCATTCTATTTGTATCCAGTCAGGCAGAGCCTTTTGGTAGAGTGTTAAGGTTTATGAGTCAAGGTTTTTAATTTGAGGCCCAACATAAACAATTCACCCTATTTGTATCCAATCAGCCAGAAAATTGTGGTCGAGTGTTAAGGTTTAAGAGTCAAGGGTTTTATTTTGAGACCAGCTTAAACAATTTATTCTATTTGTATACAATCAGGCAGAACCTTGTGGTGGATTTAAAGGAGATTTATGGTTAGATTGTAATGTCAACTTTGCGATTGGCATTTGGCCATTTTGGTCAGTTCTGTTCCCTTCTAGTTATATGGTACTGCTGTACAAATACCAACTGAGACCAGGTTTTTATTTTGCCTCTTCCCTATTGGTGCCCCACACTCAGCTCTGCATTGAAACCAATGCTATAGGCTGATCTCCACTGACAGGCCTATCCCGGCAGGGCTGTATAAATGACAAAAACATTAATATCCGCAGATGCAAGAAGAAGACAGCTACACCTAGGCCAGTATGCTGTATTTTAAAAACCCGTTTTTGCTTTATTCTATCAAAATAGACATCAAATAAACCACAACCACAATAAAAATATGACACACCATAACACCACAGAAACTGCAAACCACATGCACAATACCAAACAGGCTTCCTATAATACATTATTATCCTTTCCAAAGAATATAAGTGTCCAAAGCATGGCAACATTGTCATATTTTTTCATTGTGGTGGTGGTGGTGGTTTAATTGATGTCTATTTATGTATTCTGTATTCAAATTTAATAGGATAAAGCAAGAAATAAAAAAGTTTGGAAATACTGCATACTAACCTGTGTGTAACTGTCTTTAACCCACATCTGCAGATGAATCAGATTCCCTTAATGTAACTAGGTGAGTCTCCCAGCAGTCTTCTACTATGGTCTCTGCTGTACAAATGACCTCTGCTGCACCAGTTCTCTTCTCTCTACTGTATATGCCTGTGTTAAGAATAAAAGGTAATGTATTTATAATATGTTGGTTGACCTGTATTCTCATTATGCTTTAAAAAACATTATGTGCCCCCAACAAGAGAAAATGCTTTTCCTTTGTGCTTTTCTTCTAAAGAAAAGTTGTACAATTCTTACTTGTTTGTGGTATGCACAAAAAAACTATTGAGTGTCTTTCTCATTCTATGCCAACGTCAAGAGGTGTCCTAGATTTCTGAGAAAAAAATAGGACAAGAATTTAAAAAAACGCCTGAAGCAAAGTACAACCTCAAAATGGTAAAATGAGCTTGCAGCTTGGATTAAATAGGCATTATGTTGAAAAAAAGGACTCAAACAGAGAAATCAAAGTAGCATTTCTCAAAGTACTCAAAGTAGCATTTCTTACAGTTGGCACATATGTTTTACTTAGAATTTTAGAAAAATGTGCTACCCACTGTTTTACAAAGTAGGAAAGTCTCTGCTACACTACACATTATCTTATAGAAGCTGAACTAAAGGCAGATATTTTTTTTTTAAATCTAGTTTACTTTGTGATGCATTTATTTAAAAAAAATGTTAAATGTATTTTTACACGTAGCTAGTTTATGTACCTCAGTTTAACTTGGTGCCTGCATTTTACTATCTCATAGACAGCAATAGTCAAAATGGAAAAGGGGGGAAGGGCAGCACTACACTCAGTCTGGTATACTGCATTGCACACGGGTTGATATTAGAGGTGCACCGAATTGAAATTTTTATAATTGAAACAAAACCGAAAATTAAAAAAAGTCAGGCCAAAACTAAAAAAATTCTAACCTTACAGGAATCCCCTATGAGTGTTCCTGTTCATTCATAACATGAGGACATAGCATTTTTACCATGTTTACAATCATGAATGAACAGGAGGCGATGTAGATCACTTCCCATTCATTCATAATTGGGGACGCAGTAAACATACTACAGTATGTCCTCAATTATTTACAAGCAGTCTGTGATCGCTGATCACTAAGTGCTTGTACCCGCTCTCTATCCTGACTCGCTGTCACGGTAGGCTGAGCGGGCAGTGCGGGGAGGAGAGCTCGGTCTCCTGTGAAACCTCACCCCTCATCTGCACCCATGGCCTGGCCTCCTGTGACAGCTGACAGCTGGCTCCGCCCCCACACGCTCTCCTAATCTGTCACAAGAGGCTGAGAGGGGAGGTGCAGGAGGAGAGCATGGCCTCTTGTGACACGCCGGCCGCTCACATCGCTCTCCTCCCCGCACCACTCGGCCTCCTGTGAAAATTTCTCTCCTCCCCGCAGGATGCTGCTTTGTATCAGTAGGGACAGAGAGCAAAGCCCATTGGGGAGGAAAGAAACCAGGCATGCACCGCAATTTCATCCAAAAGATGGCACTGCATTTTGTCAATATGTTTCGGCGGCCAAAATTTACGTCCATCTCTAGTTGATATGGAGAATCCGGACAGAAGGAAAGGGTAGAGTGAGGTTTGAACTTATTAACCTGTGGCTTCTTCATGTTCTAGCTACACTATGTCCCCATTGATATCCAGCACCTTTAACCCCTTCATGACTGAGCTTGTTTTCAGTTTCTGTTCATAAATGACTGACACACTTTTTACATTTTTGCTGTGTGATTCTTCCACAGCAGTAATATACTTTCTTACTAAATGTACCCACACATATTTTCTATATTGTTTTTTAGAGGACAGATAGGGCTATATAATTATATCAAACATGTGTACCTATCGCCTCACTTAGTTTGAATAAAATAAACTAGAAGAAAACACTTTTTTCACAAGTTTTGATTATTATTTTTTTAGACATTTTTTATAATAATTAAAGTATAAAATAATATAATATATCATTTTTATTTTCCTTACTTTGTTTTACACTTTATTTTTATTTTTTTTACACTTTGTAAAAAAAATACTTTTTTTGTCAGTTTATATCAAGCAGCCACTGTGACTGCTTGATAAATTAACTTTTTTTAATTTTTGGCTATTATTAGGCTGCTCCAAACTTAGGTACAGCCAATAATAAGCTTAGAGACTGATCCTGACAGCATGTCAGATTCAGATCTCACTAAAAGTCTTTGATCGTGCTCAGACGATCAGAAGTGATACATTTCAGGCAAGAGATACATTGTAACACTGTGCCTGAAATGTATCATAAACATCGGGCTGTCGAGCTGTCAAAACGAATAGCAGAGAGGTGAGTCACTCTGCTACCTATCTGCTATTTTCAGCTGTCAAATACGGGATCGCTATTTAGCGCTCCTGTATTTGCATGTAAGGGCTTCATTCAGGCCCGGATTCCCCACAAGGCCACCGAGGCCATGCCTCGGGGCGGCAGCGCAGTGGAGTCCCCCGACGCCCGGAACATATAGCTCCGGTCGCCGAGCGGTAAGTTGCTTTCTGCATTTAGTCCTGCTTTGGGAAGGCAGGACTAAATGTAGTGTGGGGAATCCACTCGCTCGTTAACAAGTGATTGCGGCGATGTTGCCACAACCACTTGTAAAATGTGTGCTGCCGTCCGTCCCCGGCCCGTCCCCCCTACCCCTCTCTGCTGGCTCTGTCTTTGGGACTCCGTCCTCCCCCTGGCCGCCGAGTCTGTCTCCTGTCCCTGCCGCCGATGTACACAGTGAGAGGGGAGAGCTGTGAGAGGAGTTCTAGCACAGTGCTGTGCTAGAACTCCTGTATTGAAGGTGACAGGGTCAATAAAGAGAACCGGCCACCTCCAATTGCTATCACACAGGGGATTGTTTTCTCCTGTGTGATAGCAATAAAGTTAAAGTGACATTAAACCCTCAGATTTTTTAACATAAACCAATACTGTAATGTGTGCCTTACTGTAATGTAATCCATGGTAGTTTCCCTTCTCTTTGCTGCTCTTCCTTTTAAATCCGTAGTGTGTGTGTGTGTGTGTGTGTGTGTGTGTGTGTGTGTGTTACAAGAGGCACTTTACAGTTGTATTTATGCATGTGGGTCTTAATGTTTTTATTCAAGTATCTTAATAAATTGGATTTTATGTGAACACAAAATGTCTGTGGTTTGGACACCTGCAAAGTCCCAATTTACAATATAGTTTGAATTAGAGAGAGTATAAGATGTAAGAAGACAGGAAATAAGTCAAGGTACAAAGACACCCACTCAGATGACAAAACCTCTCTTGGAATTGTTCTAATGGTAGAGAGCATAGTATACTTCCTCTTCACAATTAGTGTGCCTAGTCCGCAGAACAGCATCATAACCATCTGTATATAATTTCATTTTGAACATTTCACATCAAGGCAGTCCAGGGCTGACTTGTTTTTGTGTTGCTGCCTTGTTGTTTGGTTACATTTACTCTGTTGAGAAGATATCATTTGACTTTCACTGCCATTAGCAGCTTTAGGATTTGAGTTGTGGCCACCAGGATAGGATATGAAGAGAAATCTCTCACACAAGGACAGAAAACCAGTTAAAAAATACTTTTTGGGGGCTTTATGTGTATTGCCAATAAAAATAGTTCATAATCTACATTATGTTAACATTATGTACTGAGAAAAGTGGTATTTTCCAAAGCTATTTCCAGTCTTTGCTTGTCGCGGAAGTGTCTGTAGCATATATATAAATGATTGTGAGATTAGCAATTGAGTACCTTTAATCTTAAAAAAGAACCGGTACATTTTGTTGCTTTGTTTTTTTTTTTTTTTAAAGCAAAGGGCCCAATCAAAGTTTCAGTTTCCTCAGCCACCTGTACTTTTGTGGTGATTGGGTGCCTGGTATTACGATTTACAACACAAAGGTACATGAAGAAGGAGGCACTCTCAGGATCTGGTAATCATGTATTAAGCAGTAGCATAAACATGTTTTATTTAACTGTTTTGTATAACAAATTAGTATTCTTTTAATTTGCTGGCATACTTTCTCAATTTCAGTACCTCTCTAGAACTGTTTAGACGTCTGCTGCTTACCCACAAAAATTAGTTTTTCAAAAGAGGTTTGACATTTTTTGGGCTTTTATTCCCTTCTATGTCCCTACTGGAGTGGCTTCCCTTTACGTTCAGCCTTGAGGAGAAAGTGCAGCCGGGCATAATCTCCCTAACAAAGACAAAGACAGCAATAAAAACCAAACAGAACTTTTGCTTCTTCCCCATTCCATCTAAACAAAAAAGTTGGTAGATAACAATTTAAATGGAATCCAGACCGGATCATACACTCTAGTTCAGTGGTTCTCAACCTTTCTAGGGCCGGGACCCCTTGGTAACATTTGCCAAGTTGTGGTGACCCCCAACAGTAAAATCTAGGGTTGTCGCGGCTGCTGCAGCGACATTTGGCAGCGTGGCGGTAGAACTGACACTGCTGCGCTAGGAGAGGGCTGAGGAGGGCTCTCACCGAGCACAGCAGAAATCACACAGTGACCCACAGGTTGAGAACCACGGTTGTAACAGCTAAAATGGCAAACCATATAACACAAGCCGAGGGTGTCAGCTTTTATTAGTAATAATAATGATGATAATCTAATAGCTATCTAATAGTGGGAGACTCCCGGCGACCCCTGGCAAATTGTCATTCGACCCCCGAAGGGGTCCCGACCCACAGGTTGAGAACCACTGCTCTAGTTCATTTGCCAGTTTTACACCCATCATCCCCTTCTCCATCTATGCAAAACATTTCAGTAAAATACTTATTTGACCAATCATATGTTGAGGATCTAATTTCCTCATACTTCTCAAACTTGGTATAGTTCAGAAGTAGGCCAGCACATTATTTCATGTTGAGATCAAAAAGCCATTTGACACAGACTTTTCATTTCCTTATAAAGTCCTCTTGCCAAGCTGGAAATGGAATAGTAGGCAGCAAAGCCTGACTAAAGAGACTAATAAGGAGTGTGAAGAAAATAGAAAAGTGATGAGATGTACCCTCCATATTCAGGAAACCAACAATTTTTAAGTTCCGCACAGCAGTGTGTGAGAAAAGCCACATACTGTATATGTTGTGTTTGTGAAGATTTGCTTGCAGGTGGCTGGATGAACTATACAAATATAAATTACCTTATTCTAAATGCTTGTTTCCTTGCCAGTGAGAATGCGGCAGACACAACTGCAGTAAATTCCCTGAGGTGAACATGATATATAATATAAATATATAATGGCTGCCTCGCCTGGGATGAATAAAGATACATTTGGGGCGTTTGTTGCAGAGAACAAGACTAACATGTCCATTAAAGAAATATGGGAAGGGTAGATCTCTCATCAGGGGCTCATTAGATTGCAATTTTTCTAAGACAGCTTCAGGAAAGAGTCTGCACCGTAGAGCCGAATGATATAACACAAATCCATGCCCTTGTATTTAAAGAGTCAGCAAAAGAAGTTGAGCACGGCCTGCAGTAACTATTTATTTCTGGTTGGACATATTTTACACTGCAATGTCAAACGACTGTCACACAAATAAATACGAATGGATTCATAGTTTGTACTTGAATAACATCACCAGAGCATTGTGTGATGCGTACAAAATACAGCTTGGCTGTGCTGCCTCTGTGTTCATAGCTAGATCATCACCCAAGCAGGTGTCACATGTAATAAAAAATACTCCTGGTTGCCCATAGCAACCAGTCATATCCCAGGTGTATTTTCTACCGCAAATATTTTTATGTTCAAACTAATAAATTAATTTAACCACTTCACGTTCGGGCGAATTTCTTAATGTTTCCACACATGTTAAAATCTGAATGTTTAGCTTAAAAACTGCATAAAACCACCAAACAATGATGTATTTTCTGAAAGCAGAGGCCCTGTAGAAAAATGGTAGTTGCAATTTTTTTAATGTTGCGCAATAGTTGAACAAATGTTTATCAAGTCGATATTTTTAGGATACAATGCACTAAAATAAATTTTAGTGCAATCAAAATATAATAGCCAATGTTTTAGTAAAATATAAAAGATGGGGTTGTGTCGAGTTAATAGATACCAAATATGTCAAATTGCGCGTGGCTCCAATATCTCCAGCTTAGCAGTTTTTACCGATCCTTATCCTCTCGAACAAATCTTCACAGACCACTCACCTCATTTGAGGCCATTTGCCTGTCACCCACTCCTCCCACTCATACCATCTCTCTACTATACTGCCTACTAATATCAATGCAATCTTCTTCACGACCTTATTTTGTGCGAGCCTGGGAACGTGATCTCGCTCAGACTCTCACCGAAGAGGAGGTCAGATCCGCGTTCCTCCACACATAAAATCTCTCTCGCCAGTTCAGTTCAAGAAACAAGCTATAAACTACTGACGAGATGGTATCGTCCTCCCAGCCTCCTTCAACAAATGTTCCCTGGCTCCTCCTCGCTCTGCTGGAGATGCTCCTCTCACATGGGCTCCTTACTCCACATCTGGTTGACCTGTCCACTAATCATGCCTTTTTGGGAACATATTTTTCTAATACACCAGCAAGTGACTGGCGTTGTCCTCAACCCATCTCCCAAAATTGCTCTTCTATCCATTTTCCCAGGACGCATTTCAAGAAAAATCTTCTCCGTTTCTTTGTCTGCTCAGTTCGCTCCCTTATACCCAGACACTGGAACTCAACCAGGGTTCCCAACATCAGAGAATGGATTGCAGAACTTTGTCGCATTATCCACATGGAAATTTTAAAGGGAAAATACATGATAGACACGCACAATTTGACTCCATTTGGGCACCCTGGCTCTTGTATATGGCTTCAGATTACTTCAGGTCGCTTTAACTTTTCCTCATAACTGACCGATACCTCTGCCCCGTCCTTGCTTAATGACATTGTCGCCTACCTTAACAAAGACTTACGTGATTATCCCTCCCCTCCATCTCCACTTCCTTTGCACTCACCTCCCCGCCCTCCCCTCTTCCTCCTTTTTTCTACCCTTGCCTTCCTCTCCCCCCTTTTTTCTCTTCTCTTTCTCTTCTTTATCTACTTTTGCCTATGCTTCTTCTCTTTATCCTCCTCCTATTTGTTTTTGTTTTTTTCTATTTAATTTTATTTTATTTCGACCCTTCCCCTGTTTTACACAACAATACATTGGATCTGCTGTTTAGCCTAGCCAGGTTTATATTTATGACCGGGCCAAATGGGACGCATTACTAACGCATGCTAAAGCTGTTGGGTTTCATAAATCGCACATCTCGTAACTTTATTAAGTGTGTTCCTTTTTATACCCACACTTATACCTTTTATGTGTCTTGTTCGCAAGTCTGGAATTTGTGAACATAACTAGATATAATTCTCGATCCAACCAGGTACATATCTGTGTTCAGGCCATATGAGAAGCGTTGTTCCGATTGTAAAACCTGAGAGGCTTCACTACTAGTTTACAATGTAATTGTGTTCTACATGATCCTGTTTATACATTTATATACTATACTGTTTATACATATACTATTCGTTTTTCTTTGTTTTTGTTTTGTTTGTCTTGAATGCGAGATTGAAAAACTCAATAAAACTTTATTATTTTTTTTTTAAATTGCGTGTGCCTGTGAAATGGCAAAAATGTACAGTACCTAAAATTACCCATATATGACACCTTAAAAGCCTTTACCACTCATTAGTTTAGAGCTAACAGTGAGTGATGGTGCTAAAATTATTGCTCCCGCTCTAAAGTTCACAACAATATGTTATACGTTTGTCTCAATTGTTGTTTTCACACATAGACGTATTAATAGGACATATTAACGTTCTCTTCACATCCTTCATCCATTTTTCCATCAACTTGTTTTGTTTCCTCTAAATATTGTTCTATTACATATATATGTATACGTGTGCGCGTGTGTATGGAGTTGCCTCAGTCAGTGAGCTCTTTCATAGGCTTTTGTATAACCTTTATGTCATCAGGGGTTCATGGTCAAGTTTTAGGGCTACACAATGAGTCTATTGTCAGACAGCAAATTGTGATTTAGAGAAACCTCTCAAGCTTATATGTGATAATTCACCACTTTAACGTATGACCATGAACTCCTAATTGCCCTCTGTTACAGAAAAACACTATTTTCTAAACACCAAATTATCCCTATTGGATTTTGTTATTACAGTAGGTGAGTATGAGTTTCTGTAGGATCCTGGAAAGCAGATCTTGAATGCCGATGCCCTAAGCCAGGGGTGGCAAACTCAAATTCATCGGGGGCCGCATCAGCAGTATGGTTACCCTCAAAGGGCCAGTTATATAGGACTATACATCTACTCTTTATTATCATAAATAGTTGCCTCTGCATTCAGTTGCTACTGGTGATATGGAATTGATAAAGTGATATGGAATTGGTCAGTATATCCGAAGTTTACTGCTCCACCTGCCATGGTGCCGTAAAGGGCAGGTGCAGACCAGCATGGAGCCCACTCACACTTCTGTAGCAGGTGATGTAAATTTGAAAAAGAGGGTCACACATCACTGGTAACATCCACAAAAAAATTATTGGAGACTGCTCAGTCGGGCCGGATTCGGCCCGCGGGCCTTGTGTTTGCCACCCCTGCCCTAAGCCATTTGTCTTCACAGTGTCCTGATTTTAAAGTTTTGCCAATGTCTAATGTCCTTATGCTCCCTGCTCAAATGATCAACATTAAAATGGGATACATTATCAGAATATTACTACATCTGGCTTGTGCCGCATGATGAGTGCATGGAGTTTGTATGTTCTCCCTGTACTTGCTCAGATTTCCTCCAGGTACTCTAGTTTCCCACACACTCCAAAGGTTAATTAGCTCCAAATCTAAATTTGGCCATAGTATTATTATTATTATACAGAATTTATATAGCGCCAACAGTTTGTGCAGCGCTTTACAATAAAAGGAAGACATTACAATCACAATACAAATCAAGACAAGATGGTAAGGAGGGCCCTGCCTATGAGGGCTTACGTATGCATATGAGAGAGGGACCTTACATTGTAAGCTCCTTAAGGACAGGGACTGATATGAATGAACAGCATGTAAAGCTCAGTGCAAAACTGACAGCGCTATATAAATACCTGTAATAAATAAATAAATAAATAATATAGTGTCATAGACAGGCATGATTCATACAGGGTTAATGTGTTTATAGGCTAATAGGGGACTGTGTTGGGGCTGCTGTGTTAATCAGACCTAATCTGATGTCCTTTTTACTGGACTTGTGTCCACTTCACATTAGTTTACCACCACCGTTGGTTACTACTCACAGCCACCTGGCTGGCCTTAAGTTGCTTGGCACGCTGCGTTAAATAGTACTTTTTGAGGCAACATTTAGTCCAGACTTCCTTTAGTGAACATGCCTCCTCTGAGGAAGGGGGTGGCTGATCACCAGCTGATGGAGAGGCCATTACTGAGAAGGTGCCTGGGTGGGCAAACGTGAAAAGATCTTTTGACCAAGAGAGGGTTCACAAAATTAATTCCTGTTAAACTTTCTGAGGAGAAACCACTTCTGTTTAGGCAACTACCCAGATAGCAAGCAATTGAGCTGCAAGTTTGAAAATGACTTGCTAAACCATTGCAGACTTGCCAAGCTTCACAATTTTGTTGGACAATTACAGCAAGTCTGCATTGCAAGTCTCCAGACCAGTGAGCTTGCAGAGCTCTTGCTAAGACCTGCAGGACTCTTGCTGTAGACTTGCAAGTCTACAACTTGCCAGGAATATGTGCAGCAAGTTAGAAAGAATTACAGTTAAACCCTTCCACAAGTTTGTAGCAAGTTATTCTTGCTATCTGGGTAGTAGTAGTAATCCCTACTGAAAGGCCAACATGATACATAAAGTCCAATCTATCCCATAGAGAAAATGTTGCAGCACAAGTACACATTCTTATTTACACCAATGGAGACTACTAAAATAGACTTTAGAAATACCACAGAATTTTTCTTCTTGAACTGGAGTCTCAACTGGTGATAAAATGGTCTTTCGGCATATATCTCCTGGTTTAAACTGAATCTAAAATCTAAGGCCAGATGCATACCAGATGCATTGGGACTGCACTGGCCATTTTTTCCAGCTCAACCCCAACGCTAGAGAAGACAATATGCCTTGTTTTGAATAAGCTCAGTTCACACCACCCTGTTGCGGTGGTGTGCGCTGAAAAAAAGTACAGCTGGCAGTAAATTTTTCAGCACAGCTGGATGCAACACGATACAACTGCCTCACACCACGGTGTGCCTATAGAACTTAATGAAATGTCACCTGTAACATTTCAATAAAGTTCTTAAAAAAATAAAAAGGTAATCAGAATGATGTGCCGGGATCGGCGCATCAGCAGCTGTGCTTTGTAGCGCAGCTGCTGGTGTAAATGGACCCTAAAAGTACATTATGCACAGTCCTGCAAAAGACTGTGGAAACATTCTTACTCTGTGAATATTAATATCACAATAGTGAATCTCTAACCCTTCCTGCAGTTTTGGGGAGATTGATGGTAGTAGGCTTCCTCCCATAATCTTTCCAGCCCTCCTCATAAGTTTCAGAGGAAATAACCTGTTATAAATTTGTACATCCCCTGATTTCCACCAGTCTAGTTTTTTCACCACATTTCCACAACTGAAATGTACAATCCAACCACAAGTTAAAAGATTGTCAGTAAAATTGATTAAAGTTGTGGTCAGATATTTTCATTTATTATGACATAATTATAATGAAGCATATCTGGACATCTCTGGACGTCTCAATTAAATATATGGATTATGAGGCCAGCAAACAAATACTTTGTGCAACTTTTTGGATATACTTTGATGACGAAAGTGGATGTCCCGGACAGCGTTTTGCTAATGAGGAAAGCTCCAATAATGTATCAGTGGGTTCAAAATCACACAAGCCGTCTTGGTGGATTAATTCTATTACAAAGGTAGAATTGTAAACAGTCTTTTTTTTTCTTTTCTTTTTTTGGACACATGTTACAATATACAGCATTAAAGTGTTTTTTTGGATGTTTTTCTTTATTTTATTAAACTTTCATTTTTCTTTTTTTTTCCCCTAACTTTGTTGCTATCACAAGGGGCCTGACAAGCCCCTTATGTGATAGCAAAGTCCAGGTGACAAGTTCTCTTTAAGGAGACAACAGAAGTCTTTTAGAATCCTAATGTCACTCCTGCAGTCTGCTAATGCCAATCATCCACAGACTGTGCTCGAATAGGTTCTTTAGCTCAGAACAGCTCTGACATCACTGAACATGGAAGTGCGGATATCTAAGCGCTTCCTGGTTCATTCTTCATGACTCTTGAAACTCTCCACCCTGACACATGTGACTGTAATGAGGTCTGGGCATCTCAATATTAATTAGAACATTCCATCTTCATCTCATTCAATTCACCAAAATTACAGAATGACAGAGTTGTGTATTCAGGCCTCCCTTTATGGCTGGCATGAATTGGTCCAGGCCTAGCTGTTTACTAGTATCTGTCATAAAACTTTAATGAAAAGTCATCAGCAAACACACTTTCTGATTCAGCTCATCTCCTACAGATTCCCTGCTCTGATAATAAAGTAATACCTAGTCTAATAAACTGAAGTTCCAATCTAACACAATATGCATAACTCCAGACCGAGGGTGCTACCTTTTTTATAAATATGTATAGAGCAGCATCTCTTCAAATGAATTCTGTACATACTAAATATGAGTGGTGTGAAAACACATATTAACCCATTAACCCATCTGAGGCAACCATAACCCACAGAGTGGTAAAGTTTAGTGGCTAATATACACTTATCTGTGGTTTATCTTGTGGTAGAATATGAAAAATATATACGTATGTTTATTAATGTAAAATAGACAGTTTGGGAGGGGCAGTGTAGAAGATCATACATTCTCAGCCCTCCTCACTGATTCTTCTTGATTGGGCTGGCTTAGTGACACCCCCTAGAGGGCCCAAAAAAAGCTACTGCAGAAGTCAGCTAGGAAGCTTTTGTCGTTACATTAAAAGAAGAGGCTCTTTTATCATCAAAGAAGAGCTCCCCTTTAACATCAAGAATGAACCTTTGCAAGTCTTAATGGAGGAAAAGCCCTATCCAGATCTTTCTTCTGTTTCACTATCTGGACTCTTCTAGAACTCACAGAAACCAGGACTTGTTAAGTACTCTTATTTTATTCCCTTTTATTTTTACTGTTGTTATATCTCTGTCTCTCTTTTGTAAAATCTTTTTTCTGTATAATTTTCCTTTTATTTGAAAATTATCTTTTAAAATTGTTAAGCTTATCTCTACACTCTAAATAAGAACTTAAAGTATCATTGTCTCTGTGAAGAGTGCTACTGTATTGTAAAACCTTTCATATTCCTGCCTGAAGGGTCAGAAGCATCAAAGTTAATGTTTAAGTTTCTGAATTGTCACAGCATTTTCTGGGAGTGGTGAGTGTTTCTTTTAAAACAAATGGTGGCAGCTATTGTATTGGAGTGTAAAAGGTTGACTGTGGAGTTAACCAACCCCAGCGACAATCACTCTCAGTCTGCTGGCCTTAGATTGTTGTCCTGTGGACTGTAAAATATCTATGCAGGGTGAGGCTGGGAGTGGTAATATCATGCTCTTGTGATGGTTTGGTTGGATTGGAACTGCGTATAGTCAGGTGCTTTTGATGTACAGTGGGCTCGGACCAGCCACTGCTGTCACAGCACCCACCATGGATCTGATCACAGCAGAACACCATCAGTAATAATACAGGTGGAGAAAAGGAGTGTGAAACTGATGATCCTGTTCTAATGAACAACACAGACTGCAGCACAGGGGACAGGAGCCTTATTCTGACTTACGCAGCAAGTCATACTTGTTCAATGAATGTGAAAACAAATAATGATATGTGAGTGTTCTTTTTTTAATCGAGCTATTCAGGACTCAGTTAATGCTCTTATCCCAGTGAACCAACAAGGGGCAATGGCAGCTGAGCTCTGCCTGAGTAACGTCAATTAATCGATCTTCTTTGTGGGGGGAGGAACAGAGAAGCAGGAATCCATTCGTTAAAGATCAGATTTTCTTCTAAAATACATTGATGGATAATTGCAGAGACAAAGCCAGGTATCTGTACATGCATTTATGTACCATTATTGTATGTTTTACTAATCATGAGTTCTTCTTTAGTAAAAGTAAATATGCTGCACTGCTACCTGATAAATTATATCCACACTGGTCACTGGTCCCTAGTAGTGCATTTTCTACAGTGACAGTTCTCATGCTGCCTGACCTTGATTTAAGATGGTCATACACTACTACATTTTTGAATGAAAGATCTTTCTTTACCATCTGATAATACCATCAGACGCTTGAAGAATGTAGAACAAAATTTCGTTTTATTTTAATATTCGATTTTGGAATGAATACATTTTTTGAATTCTGAATGTTATTTCTTTTGAGAAAATTTTTCCATCTTGCTCCTTTGAGTTTTTTCCTCACTACTGTCGCAATCGATCATCGATTTTACCACATAAAGTAATAGAAAGTCGAACAAAAGATCTTTCATAAGAATGTTCGTGTGGAAATCTACTGTTGAATGGCCAGCTTTAAGCATGCTTTATGTTGATATCAGTGACATGTATTGTTACAGTTGACCCTAATTTCCCTAGAGAATAGTTCACAAATACACTTGACCTGCAGCTTTTATTTGCATTTAAAGGCCACATTTTTTTGTTGGATAGAGTAGGAAATGGTAAAACCCTTTTTGGGTGATTTTTGGCTGTCTGTAGCCTGCTGGTGAAATGTCTCCTATTTCCTCTCTTGGAGACACAACATTAAGTGAGAAGAAATCTCTCTAAAGTAAGGAGAACTCTCCAAAGTAAGGAGAACGCTCCAAAGTAAGGAGAATTCCTACCTTAGAGGGTTATTTCTTAAAGAGCTGGAGGATTAAGCCGAAGCTTTGGCTAATCCTTCAGCTCACTTTGGCTCACAATAGCCCGTACAGCAGCCGAACATCTCAGCTGCGCCAAACGTATATGCTTCAGCTTGGCTGAGCTATACACACAGCCAAAGCAGGGAGATTCTCATACCATTCTCCCTACAATAATGTAAACAAATGGGGGAAAAAAACGTCACAAGTTAAAAATAAAAAAAAAGTGCATGGAGTTCCCCCCAAAGTCATACCAGGCCCGTTAGGTCTGGTAGGAATTTTAAGAAGGAACCCCACCCTCCGAAAATGGGGGGGGGGGGGAAACAAGGCCCCCCCCA
>NW_017306404.1:194793-210450 GCF_000935625.1 Nanorana parkeri | reverse complement strand
GGGGGAACATAGAGCCCTCCCTAAAATTCCCTAAAATACTCGTACTCGCCCAAATGCTCCGATGCCTAGCCCGTTATGCGAACTTCCGGTTTTAGAAAGCTGGGCAGCGAGTCATTACATGCTGCCCAGCTTCCTGCCCCTGGCCTCCTGATTGGCCAGAAAGCCGGCTCCATGCTTCCTTGTCACCTGGTGACGAGGGAGCATGGAGAAGGCTTCCATGCTAATCAGGAAGCTGGCTTCCTTAATGGGACTTCCGGTATCGGTATTCAGTATTGGCGACTACCAAGAAAAAAATAGCGGTACTCTAACTCGATACCGAAAAAATTGTATTGGTGCATCCCTAGTTTTCACCAGAATAATGGCCCCATTGGAAGGTTTCGCCTCACCTAATGCCCTCATGAGAACTCTAACATTTAGGATAACCCTTTACTTTCTGTCTCAATGAAAATAGTCACCAGGAAAAATAGAGGTGTGAATCTTATAATTCATCGAATAGGTAATATTAACCCATTTACTGTAATAAAACTGTAAAAACTGTCACCTACACAGTATGAGAATAGGGCTTTGCGGGAAAAAGAAACTATCAAGCTGAAATGTTCTTTGCCTCATACTGTAGTTGTTGCTGTGTGTGTGTGAATAGATTGACTTTCAGTTCTCATTTTAATCAAGTCCCTTTCAGTCTGAATGTTTACGCTGCAGGAAGATGTCACTTTGCTGAAGTCAGTTTTCTTTGAAACTGTTCATCTATAACAAAGAAAAAATAGATTTTATATCTCAAAAACCGACACATTAATTTACCAGTGACAGAAGGAGTGCTTAGAGAGATCGCCTAAGCATTAACGCATAAAAGCTTCATACTTGTCAGACTACATAGTAGTGGAAAACTGCTATTAATTCAAGGAGATTTTTCCCTTCAGTTGTTTATTTAGAGGTATCCTATTTGGGTGGCACAGTGGCGTGGTGCTTAACACTTCTGCCTTGAAGCACTAGGTTTCTCAGTTCAGATCCCAACCAGGACACTACCTGCATGTAGTTTGCATGTTTTCCCTATGCTTGCATTGGTTTCCTCCCATGCCACAAAGACATGCTGGTAAGCTAACTGGGTCCTCTCTAAATTGATCTAGTATATATATGAATGCAAGATAGGGACCTTAGACTGTGATCTCCTTGAAGACAACATGTAAAGTGCTGTGTAAATTGTCAAAGCTGCATAAATACCTGTGCTTCAAATACTTCTATATTACGACTCTTCTCAGATTCCATTGGGAAATTGTTAATCTGATTACCAAACTTAGTTTTCTTACAGTGCATTTTTCTTCCTCTGACCAGTAAAAGGTGGCCACAGATAGACATATCGGGCAGATACATATTTTCCCTTCTCGTGCAATCAGTTGTGTGCCAGCATCTACCCAACAATGACCACAATGCACACAGAGTATTTCTGATCCTTCATACCTCTCCAAAGAAGGGTGAAGAATTGGGCTCCAATCAAACTTGTAATAAGTTCTGTTCAATAAAAAGAGATGCAGACATTCCATAAGGTCAGGAATGGCCTGGCTAACAAAAGCAATGTTTGAATTCAGGAACATCAAAATACTTTTTCAGGCCATATACAGTACCTCCCAACTTTGCTGTGTTTGAAGGGACTGCCCCTAATTTGGAACCAAATTCCTCTGTCCTTCTTTCCTCTTCAGTTGTCTCTATTTTTGAGCTGATGTAGAGATATCTATGAAAATGTTCTATTTAACTACTAAACGTATTATTCTGCACTTTATCTTATCTGTGTATTACCTTGTTAGCTATTTAAAAAAAAAACAAAACAGGTTAAAAGAAAAGTAATGCTGAAACAAACACAATTCTGGGTTAAACCAACAATTTTTGGCATATAAATTCTTAATTGTCCGCATAACTGAAGGCATGGCGGGGTTGTATCCATTGCTAAATACTGTACATCGTGCTGGAAGGTGTTCCTCTAACTCATACGTGTCAAACTCAAAACCCGCGGGCCAGAACCGGCCCGCGCCGGAATTATCTCTGGCCCGCCTGATGATAATTGATTATCATTAGATCTAGCCCTGCCGGCCGGCAGCTCTCTCACACTGCCCACGGCAATCTTCATAGGACTGAGGAGCCGGAGAGCTGCCGCCGGCCAGAGGACTGCATTACTCAGCAGGCGGCCTGGCAGCAGCACAGCGTGACAAGGGAGGTGTGGCCGTGAGGTGAGGTGACTGAGAGGGGTCCCGAGGTCCAGTCCAGAGGACGTGAGGTGCTCCTTGGCGGGAATCAGGATCCAACACAGACGACAGAGAGCCGGGAGAGCTGCGGCCTACAGGTACTGTGCTGTGACACTGTCAGTCAGTATATCTCTCCCCTTCTTCTCCATCACTTCTTCTGTACTGTAGAAGTCATGGAGAAGAGGGTGAGTGATAAACTGAAAGTAGTATCTGTGACACCTGTGTACCTCCTGCCTCCACACCAGTATGTAATCTAGTAGTTTCATCTCTATTATTTAAATGATAGTAAAAATTATGTGGGGGGATGCTCAATGGGGACAGTATGGACTCCATACTAATGACTTTGTTTGCATTATTGAACCTCTAGGAATTTTATGAAAACCAGATACTTAGGGGCATATTTATAAAGCAGAACATCTGGCACTAAGCAAACATTCTGTATTTTAAATAGCAATGATTGTTTCTCCAGCAGGGAGTTTTGATGAAAGTCAGTTTGGTGAAAGTTAGTTACTTTCGATCAGCCTCCTGTGACAGCGTGTCAGAGAGAAAAGCCAGGTGCACACACTCCAGGTACAATTGAGAATATGGTATGAGTACTGTATCCTCAATTATGAATGAATAGGAGTGATCTACATCACCCCCATTCATTCATAATTGTAGTTATAGTAAACAAACAATGTTCTCATGTTATCAATTAAAATAAAATATAAAAAAAATTTGAAAAAATAAAAAACATTTTCGGTATCGGTTTCGGCCTGACAAAATTTCCATTTCGGTGCACCTCTAGTTACTACAGTGTTTAAACAGACTTGGTTGCTCCAATATGGTCTCATCTGATCACTCCATTTCCCAACACAGCGGTCAAAGCAAAGTAATACACTACCTGCATACATGTCCCAAGCAGTTACTATGCCATAGGTATTTAGTACCAACCAAGACATTTTCAAAAACATAACCACAGGGTAGAAATTCAGGGGCAGCTTATATGTGCTGTATTAGCAGATCACGTCTAAAATCTCCTTTCTGTAAAAATAATCAGCATATACTTGTGTACTTATTAGTAACCAATTACAGATAAGCCTTCCAGATTTAAGCTACAGAAAACTAAGCTCTGATTGGTTGCCCTACAGAGTAACTACTGTTTACACAGAACACTTGAGACTGTAATTGTTTTCTGTAAAAAAAAACAACTGTTTTGTGCTAACACTTTTTACCATGTGACTCAATCTATGCTGCTCAAAATCAGTAGTTATAACAACCTAGTAGACATTTTCTGTTAATATGTGCAATTAAATAGAGTTCATTGAGTTCAACAGAAATACAAAAATAAATAAATTAAAAAACTGCATCCTCAACCCTGAAACTCACAGTTGGTCTAGAAAAATGCAAAAAAGAACCCTTAGGCTTTTTGTGATTCCTAAAGGAAATTGGTTAGTCCTTGGATCAGCATTCTATGGTGTTATTTCTTGTAGTCGCCAATTATAGTAGCCAATTATATTTTGTCAAACCCATTCTGTATGTGGAGGTGAAACCAATTTTCTTCCAGGGGCAAAATGTGTAAAGTGAACAAATGTGCACCAAGTTTACTGTGTGGGCCAGTTATGTTTGTATACAAGGTGATCATATCCCCCTAATCTCCTTAACCTTCTCAAGGGAATATAAAATAAGATTTTGTACTCACAGGTCTTGGTGTTGGCTGAATTGTATATTTGTAAAAGTCTTAGTAAATAAATATCTGATTTTTTTTTTTTAAAGGCCTCAGGAAGGTCAGAGATAGAATTGGGAGCCCATTTAGGTCATTTGCGGTTCGAATCCTTGAGGAATTGGGTAGATTTGGCCATAAAGTCTTGTGTGACTGCAGTAGAGGCCCCTGACAAGTAGGGGACACAGCCTCACCCAACAGGGGACTGCAATGAGGTAGACTCAATAACCACAGGGTCACAGGATTCCAGATTACAGACCCAGTACCCTTAGAGATGACATAGTAAATGTTCTTAAAACCATTGGGAAAGTGTGAGCTGGAGTCCCCCATTGTGTCTAGATACACCACCATGTTGTTGCAACAACATGGTGGTGATGCAACTATGCTCAAAGTACAACTATGCGCAAAGTACAAGGCAAAGCCTCAGATACTAACAAACCCAGGCAGCTGGAGGCTGATGAGGGTTGAATGGGTGGAAGGGACCAGGTCACTGTAGACTGGAAATAGGAATGTACCAAAGATCGGAGTTCCAAGTGGTGCTTTTGCAAAGCAGGAGCAGCAGCAGGACAGTGCTTCCCCTATGCTGAATGAGAGAGTATGCACACTTGCCATTTCCTCGGCCGATGTGCTCAGTCATTTAGCTTTAACCCTTTCCACCACCCAGCAGTGCAAATAACTAGGCAGCTTCCAGTGCTTGGCCTGAATGGCCAACCCAATAGAGTGAGTCTCCAGAGACAGGGTAGGGGCCTGATGTAATGTCCGGGCTCTGGAGATAGAAAGCTCCATTAGTTAATCGTTTCTCATAGCTGTGGTCCTCTGTGCTCTTTATTAATTTAGTTGCCCTTCTCTGCACGCTTTTCGTTTCTGAAACATCTGTTTTGTGAACTGATGCCCAAAACTAAACTGCATGTTCAAGCTGAGGTCTTGTCTCTCTTGAGTCTAGACTTTGCTTTAATCAAAGAAAGCATCTTGTTTGCACTAGATGATGCAGACTGGTGTCGTATGCTTTTACGAAGTCTATGATCTGCCAAAACACTCAAGTATTTTGCCATTACTGATTATAGCTTGGACATTGATACAAAGATGCTTTCCTATAATGGGCAAATGCCCATGACAGTGATCAAGACACTGTGTCTATGGACATCCACAGATTGTCTCAATTTATATCAGACTGGAGCTCGTGTGTTGTGTGTCTGCTGTCTGCATGCAGAAGGAAATCGGTAGATTTCATTACAAGACTTTTTGCAGCCCCATATTTCTCCAGTTGTGTTATTTCTGATCTCTGCCCCAGTCCAATATATTTATAATGCTGGAGCAAGGAAAAAGATTCCATCCAGCTTGTATGAAGCAAAAGAAAGGTGCTTGTTAAACTCTGCTTTTCTGGTTTCCTGCAGGAAAAATACTTTCTTCCATGTAGTTTAAATATTTGAGTATTCAAACACTATACTTTAATATTCACAAGCTGTAAATTTGCTAAAAAAAACCCAATATACCCATAACATGGCCAGTGTTTCTTGCCCAGAAAAAAAGGATGATGGTTGGTTATTTTGTAATTACTAGTGGAGACATTTGTTTTGCATTGAAATTTCTTCTGACACACTATATGAAAATATGTTATTCACTGCAGCCTAAATATACATGGTTAACAAGATAATCTATTATGTTTCTTCATGAGAATAAAATCATATATGTTTTGCCCAACAACAACCGCATAGAAACGGGTATTGGGAGACTGTAGTAGAAGCTGATTAAAAGAGAGATTCTACATATCTGTGGTCTGTCATGCTAAAAAAAAAAAAAAAAAAGTGGATATTTGTCAGCTAAAAGCAGCCAATTAAGAATGTATGCATAGCATGGAAGCTGGTCAAGTAAATAGTAAAAAAAGATTTTTGTGTTGATGTTCAGAGCTTAGATTTTCTGAATTACAAGGAAAGCAGGAAACTGTCACTACTGTCCTACCACTGTCCCTATGCACACAAGCAATAGAAATAATGCCATTAATTAATTTATGGAAAAAATATGAAGTAAACACTGTCAGTGGCATTAGTGAAGTGTGAGAATGATGATTATAATAAGGAGCAAGGGAAGTGAATTAATCTTGGTTTTGACAAGAGCTGCTGCAATAGACTAAATGAGTATGATGCTGACTAAAAAGAAACAAGGGATTAATGCTAGTGGTGAATTTGCTCTGCAGCACAGCTAATTCCAGACGTTCCAACATGACCCACTTCAGTAGGTACACAGCACTCCACTCTACATAATCTCTCTGTGGGTCTGATTTCACTCATCTGATATTTAAGCAAACCTTTCATTAGAGTTCACTTACTAAGCTCAGATGAATTTAAACAAAAGGGCACAGAGATGATCAGAAACAGATTATTTTTGTTTCTACTGGAGAGAATCACGATAAAGAGTCTGCAATTCAGAGAGATCTGGAGATGATAATAAGTATGAGGAGGAAATCATTTATCAAGTTGAAAAGGTTGTTTGCACAGGAATCTGAGCAGCTCACTGTATGCATGTACTCCTGTAATGCATTTATATTAAAACGTTGTCTTATGACATAACCTTTCATGACTAGTTGTGATACAGGATGGGAAAAGAACAGGTGAAACTGAAAGGGCTGTAAGGCCATATGAGGGGACATCATTCGTTCCATATTCATAAGGAATGCACCGATACCAAGTACCGTACTTGGTACAAGTACAAGTACAGATGTTTTTCCAGCTCCAAGACTAGACTAGAGAAAAATTCAAAAGTTAGGAGGCAACTGCCATTTGTAAGGAAATTAAGGAGCACATGGGATTTGTACGTCTCTGCTTTGATGTATGATTTTGTTTTTATAAATAAAGGGATGTACCGATACCATTTTTGCAAGTACTGATACTTGCCCAAGTACTGATACATTTTTGCTTATTGTCATGTGACAGTTTTTCTAAAACAATATCGACTAATGATTTCAGGACAGTGGTGGAGCGCCAGAGATAGGTCCCAGCTGCAACCGCTGAAACCCTGGTAGTTCTCATGAAAATGACAAGAATCGGCACTGGTACTCGAAAAGTATCGGTGCATCCCTAATGTAAGATATGTAAGATCTGTAGTAACGGGTAGCAACCACCTGTATGGAACTCAACTGCGGATAGCGTCCAACTTAAAGTTCATATAATCACAAAAGAAACTATTTCAGTTTAAATCCCTGTATTTAGATTTTACTGACAGTAGTATTCACAACATAGCCTCTAACTCTGTGTCATCAACCCAGAATCTGCAGCGTGCATAAAGTCACTCTCTCATCACTAGCCACAGTGCATGATAATTGCATTTTTGTAGTGTGGATCCACTGAGATAGAGAGGGAGAATCCAGGGAATACCACCGTTCCTTTGAGTGGGATGGTAGCCTCGGTTCCTGGTGTGAATGTCCACAGTAGCAGCAAGGGTGAGGGTGAGCTCGGCTGCGTATGAACGGTCCACTGCAAGATTGCCCGACAGGGCTGAAGCCAGAGTTTGAGTACTTGGGTTGAGATTGCCCAACAGGGCTGAAGACAGAGTTTGAGTCCTTGAGTTGAAAATCAGCTCTCCAAGAGGCAACAGCTACACATGAACGGTCAGCGTCTGTATCCAACTCAATACTGAGACGCCGATCGTTTCACTACTCAGTCCTTAAGTGGACCGCAGGTGAGGAGGTGCCGGACGACGCCCCCGGAGGGGGCAACGCCCTGCGGGCGTGGACGGACGGCATGACGTTGGAGGAGTGGACGGAGCCTTACGCCACTTCGGGAATGCGGGCGGATCCGCATATTACACCTAATATTCATAGATATATGGAAATGGCACAGACGCATTGAGGAAAATAAAGCAACAACTACCAGAAATGGTCAAACTACCCCAAGTAAATCAGCCCCCTCTGGGTCAAATCTGAAACTTGGCAACACAGTTCATTAATCGTTAGTCATTTATAACAGAATGCATGATTAATTGTAGTACTTTACAAAGTATGACTTTTCTACAAATGTATGGCATTAAAATAAAACATAATACGTTTTACTGTTAAATATATTAAACTGCCAGATAATGTATCCATATTTGTCAGTACATGTTGATAGTTCACTAGATAATGCACATTAAAAGCTTGTTTTAGGTAAATGACTGAATGCAGCCAGGCTTTGCTACATTGATAAAAGCTTCTCAGACTATTCTCATGAAAACAAATAATGCAGCAATGATACTACAGCAAGATCATTCCTAAAGTGGGCAAATAATTACTTCTACAACACTGCAATTGAGTGTTCTTCCTACAATCATACATTTATACAGTTTTGGTAGAAATCAGTTAACCTAGCAGAATGTTTCTAAAGTGTCCTAGAGAATGATACATTAAAACATAACATTGATTTGGGGTCTATTATTAAGAACACATTATCTAGAAAGTCTCAAACTTTGGGGAGATAGAAACCTGTACACACAAGTGATCCAAAACTTGTTTATTTAACAAAGAGTAAATGAACGTGTCAATAGGGCATTAAAGGAAAGTAGAATAGAAAAAGATACTGAATAGTAGTTACGTTTCATGATTTTTATTGGTTGCCAAGGTTACTGCTCTTTGCATAAAAATGTTGAACTCCGCCAGACAATTGTAATAAATGATAAGAATATGGCTAAGGCAAAATGTAGAAGGCAATGCGATTTAATTCAATGTATTTAGGTCTGGTGTTCAAAATTACATAGGTTTGAAGGCTAATTGATTAGCCTGTATTTGTGGGAGGAGTCCTTCCCTCCTCTCACACATAAAAGGGGCAGGTAGACTCACCTGGGCACGGCCTTCGTCAGCATGACCCGCCCACCCGGTCCCTTCATTTAAAGATTTCACAGAGTATGCCCCCTCATTGGCATACTGTCCATCCGGATCAAGGCACACCTCAGGTCAGTATTGGGTTACTCGCCCTTATGGCAAATGGATTCCGAACACAAATATCAATTATCTAGAAAACAACAGGTTTTGCGTATTCCAAATAATGTAACAAATACCTGCACACATCTACCAATAACTTTATTTCACTATTTGCCATCCATCTCTGCTGAGATTGTTTTCCCCAGGAAAATTAAGAACATGACTATGATTATTTGTGGTATTTTATTAATCACATTTGTTACATTTATGAAAAAGGGAGGAGGGGAGAGGAATGTAGATCATTGTAATTTAGTTAGTAATGACTGGGCATGGATGAATGAAACCCTCCCACTTGTGTTAAAGGTAGTAACAATCAATAAGACAATGGGGTTGACTTACTAAAGGCACATAGGTTGTTCAATTTGCAAGTTAAATTTACCTTAGCTTAGTAAATGCTGTGTAAATTCACTTTGCAAAGAATACCCTATCACATGCAAGAAGAAAAAAATATAATTTTTGCTTGCATGTGATTGGATGTTGGAAGTCAGCAGAGATACATTTCATTCACTAAGCTAAGTGAAAAGTGCCTTGCAAAGTGAACAGCAGATTTGTCTTTTGTAAATTAACCCCAATGTATCAAAGCAATCCTTGGAGCAAATAGTCAGAGATCAGAGCAGTATAATGTCTATAAATGAAAATACTCCGGTCTGAAAACAGATGGGCCATTGAACCTAAACACTCTTTCCAGCACTGTCTAAGCCTTTAGACAAGATACGATGTTTGAAATGCACCAACAACAGATTGACATCCGTAATAAAAACTTCTTTATGTAAAAGACCCAAACAGGTATGTGCAAGTTTGGTATCCTATATGTTTAAGACTGCTAGATAAAAAAATGTAAAGTCATAAAATCAGCATTAGGAATCCCTCAAGTATTTGGCATACAAGTCAGTACTAAGGATTTTTCTTTAGCCTAATGCTTGCTGTTTCAAGATTCAAAAAAAAACTTGTACACTACTGCTGAATGCCTTCCCAAATTGAAACCATACAGTACATATTTGCAAATGTGGACAATAAGAAATTCTCAAAAAAAATTAGACATTGTAAGATTATTTCAGCCATAAGTTCAGGCTAAAGTAGCCCATTTAGCAAAACCTGAAATGTCTTACAGATATTTTATGCGTTATCTATCCCTTTCCCTCCATTTACTTTTAATTGTACAAAAAATCTGTAGCATTAATTCTGTTTTAGATCTAGGGTGTCAACTCCCATGCCACTGTTGTCTCCCAAAACGCTGCAAGCTGTGCCAGGTAATAAACCTAAATATATTTTAGAAGATCCACCTTATTTTGCCTTGTAACCTTGCTATCACATACTAAAAGAACTTCTGCATAGCCAAAAGGGCTATGTGTGTTATGAGTGTGACTGGGAGATGGCCATTCAGCACAACACCCCTATCATCACTTAGCTTTTAAACAAATGCACAGATGCTGATCATTTTGCCAAATATAGCTGTTTTGGACACTTGCCAGGTGTCTTTAAAATTATCACCACATATAAGGCATACATCTTTGTAGAAGCCATCATATCATTTACAATTTTATTAAGCTTTTTTATACACACACACATCTATGTGTATCAAAGAACAGTCAGGCGTGCAAGCATTATCTAACCATCTCATGATGTTTCTTGGCTCTGTTGCAGCCCAAAAGAAGAATGGTCAAGTCTTTAGGCAGTGGAGAAGGAAGGGGGTATTGTTGACAGACAGCCCTGGCTTCTTTCAGGAAAAAAAAGTAATAGCATGGAAGCAACTGGAGGCTAAATGTAATGACAGACCATCAACAAACCTGCATAGCTGTAGTATAGTATGTAAACGTTGTCTGTAACATGACTGAATTGAAGAAAAGAATAATAATAAAGTCATGTATACTTTGCAGCATAGGTGGAATGTCGATTGTTATATACATGTTTTTATTATGTTTAAGTCTGTTACAGAAATCTACATACTGCTGTCAGAAAAAAAAATGTATCATCCTACTTATAAATAAAATAAATAAAGAAGTGCAACTGTGTCTTTTATGTTACCTGTACTAAACTCTTAATAAACATTTATTATTTTAAAAAAAAAAAAGAAGTGCAACTGTAGCAGTGACTCCTGTTTTTAACAATCAAATATTTCTCTATCACTATAATATCTTTCTATATCTAATATTACTGTTAAATATTATGAATCATATGCTATTCTCAAATATCCTCAACAGAGGGGCTTAATTGGGTACATACAACCATCACACTCCATATACTGTATCAACATAACCCAAAATACCCAAAATCAATTATAAATAATTAATCTATATAGGCTTTGCCGTGTAAAAAAAAAAAAAACCCACCTTCAATAACCACAAATAAAATATAACTCTAAAACAGCCTATCAGCAATGTCCCGAGGAAAACTCCCATATAACATGGCACAGCTTGTATAGATCAAGTACTTGTTAGCAAGTATTTGGGGTTTTGTTGATATATAATATGCAAACTGAAGCTACAAAATAAGGATAAAAATTAGTGTAACAGTATTGATTATCATTGAACAGACAGCCTTAAGTTAGACCTTCACAAAAATCAGGCCCTACCCACTCGCTTCCTGCCCAGGAATCAGACCTTCGCCACCCACCCCGGCCTGAGAATAAGGCCTCACTCACTCTCTCTGCTAAGGAATAAGGTCCCACCCACTCTCTCTGCTAAGGAATCAGGTCCCACCCACTCTCTCTGCTAAGGAATCAGATCCCACCCACTCTCTCTGCTAAGAAATCAGGTCCTACCCACTCTCTCTGCTAAGGAACCAGGTCCCACCCACTTTTCCTGTTTGGGAATCAGGCCTCAACCACTCTCCCTGTTCTTAAATCAGACCCCACACACTCTCCCTAGTAGGGAATTAGGTACTGTGCCACTCCCCAGCGACACAGTGTGCAATGCTGATGTTGCACACTGGAGGTTAAAGAAAGGTACACGGGATGGCCCTGACAGTAGGTTGTAAATTGAAATCAGTAGTGGCAGTGCCCGCTAAAATGATACTAAATGTAAAGAAGGGGGTAGCAGCAGTAGTCACGTTAGGCTCTATAAGCCAAAATAAATAAGCAGAACAAAATCAATGCACCGCCCCTAACAACAATGGCTCCCCATGCTACGGCCTAGGTGGCCTAGGGGAAAATCAGGCCCTGTCAGCAACAAAGAGGTTCAAATGGGTAGAAATGTAAACTAAAAATCCCTTTTTCTCTGTCACAACATTACATACTAGCTAAAAACCTCCCCGGTAAATAAAATCTTTTCATGATCTTGTTTTCTCCCCTCAGTATCTACACTTATCTTCTCTTGTCATTCACACAATTTGCTTCCTTTCTTCCTGCGCAGGAAACGTACAGCACAAAACAAATTAAAGCCATCACTTTTCCAGCTCCTGTGCCGTCTGTTGACATGATAGGTGATACATAATTGAAAACTAATCTCCTTCAGCGTCCTTTCCCTTTAACGCTTGTCAGTTGTATTGGGGTATCTGATAAGGTTTAATATCTTTCCAGCAGTTTGATCTACAACCCTTTTCAAATCGATTTTCCTACAGACAACATGTCTTACATCCGGTTACATTCCTTATAGTCAACAATAATAATGAGATTATCACCTGTAAACCAGTCCTTTTGCCATGCTTCAGAGGAGACGATGACTCAATTTTTCTCTCATATCTGTGTTTTATTTCTGTGTATTGAACTACTGCAGTACTGAGTCAATTTTTATGGCTCCCAGTTCAGAAACTTTGCTTTTGCATTGCAGTCTCTGGCTCAATTCATTTTTGTTCTAAATGTATTTCCTGTTCTAGCTAAGCTACTGCTGATAAATTAAATCTAGATCTAATCCTTTGGATACCTTGGTGAAGATTCTACAGGGCAAGAACGTCTAGAATGTCTCAAATAAACACGAAGGCGGAATTAAGTAGTAGAGCTGCATAATGGACTGCATTTGTCCTATTGTCAACTGCAAAAATTTATATATTTAGTAACTGATTATAGGCTCAGTTCACTAAATGATACCCCACCTCATGTGTTATCTGCCATAATGACCATTATTTTTAACCGTGTGGTTATGTTTAGGTCTTACTGGCAATCATTTCTGAAACTAATGATCATTATGGCAAATAACAATCTTTATAGATTAGTGAATTGAGTCTTTTCTGTAGAGGATTACTGCAGTCTGAAACATTTTTAGAATTGTCCAAAAAACATTTTCAACACTGATTTACTGCAGAATCATCATCAAATCATCTCTGAATTCATGCTGACACTGTCCTTCCTTCTGGAGGGTGGATACTTTTGTCCCCCATGGTCCCTGTGTGTGTTGTAAAGTTGTCACTGCTCCAAGCTCAATCCTGTGATAGACTACAATCTCACATTTAGTTAGCTAACTTGTATTAAAGGTAGTGGTAGACTCAGGAGGGAGCTTGGTGTGGTGTCTACTTTACTACTTTACAGGGACCGCCGGCAGCTAAAGTAACCACCCTCCAGAAGGAAGGACAGTGTCGAGGACAGCACAAATTCAGAGATGATTTGAGAATCTACAGCTGAGTAATGCACAAATAAGCTATATTTTCGTTAATAGTTAAGGTACTTGAATTCATTTTTATGATTTAACTCTTAAGTTTAGTGTCACTTAAAGATCTTAGTACCTTAAAAGCTAAATCTGTAAGGAACAAGGAAGTGTAAGAGGGTCGCATGGGACCCAAAAATAACAGTGGCTACCATAATAAATACGATGCAGTGTATAAGTCAGATGTAAGAGTATAACTGTAACTATAGCCTGCCATATTTTTTACTTTTCATAATTAAAACTTAAATCTATGCTTAAAGTGACACTAAACTCAAGAGTTAAATCTTAAAAATACATTCAAGTACCTTAACTATTAACAAAATGGTATCTTATTTGTGTATCACTCGGCTGTAAATCCTCAAATCATCTCTGAATTTGTGCTGACGCTGTCCTTCCTTCTGGAGGGTGGCTACTTTTGTTCCATGGTCCCTGTGTGTGTTGTAAAGTAGCCACCTCTCCAAGCTCACTCCTGTGATAGACTATAATTTCAATACAAATAAGTAAACTAAACATGAGGTTGTAGTCCATCACCGGAGCGAGCCTGAAGCATTGCACTTGAAGATTTAACTTCTGAGTTTAGTATCACTTTATGTTGCAGGAGTTGTGAATTTACTTCCATTCTGTGCAATATCAACATCCAAAATGATGCAAGAACAAGATCAACTCCACCCAGTGTGGCATATTTCAGTATTGCCACTCCAAAAGGCCTTCAACAAGGGCAGAAAGCAAAACTATTCTGTACAATTTTAAAATAAAATACATTGTGGAAAATGTTTCACCCTCTATTAGAATAAATAGAAGTTTAACCAATTTCTTTTTTTTTCATTTTTGGACAACATGAGAAAGGTTTAAAGCCCTAAGCAAGATTCTGCCCCTTTACTGGAGAATTTCCTTCACTTCCTGTCCTGGTGCCCAATGGGATTCAGCAAGACAGCAATAAAAATCTAAAAGATGTTTTAAACCTTCCAAACAACTTCATCCACAAACTACAAAAAAAACCTTTTGGATAGATTTTTTATTTAGTTGTCATATAAAGAAGAAAGAATTTTAAAATGTTATCGCTGTAGTGGGGCTACCCCCGCACTGCAAGGGTAAGTGTTCGTTTTGTCCAAGGGGTGAAAATAAAGAAGAAATACTCACCCAATCCTCACAGCCTCTTCTTCCCCAGGCTCCAGTGGCCTAAGGACCTGTGACATCATCACGTCTACTACAGCCTATTAAATCCTTTTAAATGCCTATTAAATGGAGTTCTGTACAGACTTCTTGGTGATATGGTAACCCAATAATAGGACTGGAGTGCTCTTGTCATGGTTGCAAGAAAAAATGATTTTTTTTGGGCAGTTATAGAAAATCATTATAACTGCAGACTGAAACAGCATGGTCATTTTTAACAACCTTAAAGGAGAACTATGAGGTGAGTGCTTTTCACTCACCTCATAGTTCTAGCTGACTTGTGACAATCCCAGTTCGGCTCAGTAGATCGGGAGGTGAGCGAACACATACCGGCGTTAGCTCACCTCTCGATCCTGTCACGGCTCTCTGCCGTGACAGGGGAGGGGCTGGATTCCCCCCCACCCCGCTCCTATCCTCCAGCGCTGACTGGCGGAACGGACGGGGGAGGGGGCGGGTACAGCTGGCTCTGCCTCTAGATAGGCAGAGCCAGCTGTCACTCACGCAGCTGGGCGGATCCAGACATAATTATCAGAATCCGCTTCAGCTGCGGCATCTCAGTATACCGCAAGCTGCAGCTCGCGTTATACTGAGCTTAGAGTGATGGGAGGATGCTAGTTTGTGTCCTCCTGTTACCCTAAGGAGAACTATGGGGAAAAGCCCTAACCCCATAGTTCTCCTTTAATCTATACACTGACATGGGCTAGATCAAGGTTAAATCTATGAGAGACCTTTCTTAAATGAAAGGTAGAAATACATAATATCACAGATAGTTTCTGATTAAATTATAAAAAATTCACAAAGGTCCGCACCAGTTCTAAGGCAGCTGCTAGGCAGCGGCCGAGGCACCATCCCTCGGCACCCACACTTGGCACCCCCGCCAACGCACCCTCCCCCGGGAAGGTAGGGAGGAGCAGGAGGGAAGGGGGCAGGGGAGAGGCACTTGCCGCAGCTGTGGTGATCCACAGGAAGGCTCGGCGCGCCCCCAGACTTGCCGTCGCCACCCAACCCCATCTGTGAGGACAG
>NW_017306404.1:190529-194575 GCF_000935625.1 Nanorana parkeri | reverse complement strand
GGAATTTACCTTTACAATAGTATGACTGAACTGAAGTTTTACACCTGTCAAGTGGTAGCATGCATGTTAGTGTATGTCTATTTTCATATTTTTCATATTCACATTTCATATTTTAATATTCACATATTTTTAGTGTTTGTCTGTCCAGCTATCTTTTTAATGTGCAGTTCTGTTCTTAGGATGGGTACTCTTTAAGGAAACTGATAGTTTTATATTGGTAAATAAAAAGCACAATAAGAGCAATAATGAAACAATGTATATACCACTACAAATAAAAGACTGAAAATAAAAAAAAAAGGAACTGAAGTAGAAAAGAGGTTTTGTTCAATTAACTGTGGAATTGAATTTTTTGCTTTCATAAAAACACAGCTGATCTTGTAAAGGCAGCTTTTGTTGTTTGTTATTTTTACATGGATACAAATAAAAAGTATAAAGTATAAAGAAAACCCTATAGGTTTGGATTAATGTAGGGTGCACAGCACGTAACAAGTGAATGTATCAGTCATATTCGGGTATGAGCTTATTCAGCATGGCCTCATATAAAGCTCAACAATAAACATCCAAAGTAGGCCAGTTAAACCTGTTTTTTATAGGACACATAAACCAGCCTCCCGCACTCTCACATTAGCATGACTTCATTTTATTAGCCACTGCCTGCTTTAAGGTCTTTAGAGTAATATCAAAATAAACCAAAGACTGCGCTTCACATCTAATGTATGCTTGAAAAAATATGTATAGGCTGAACCATGTTTATGCATCATTATTTGCAGTGGTGGAAAATAAAAATATATTTCTTAAAGGAAAGGAAAATTTCAGTGCTGCTTCCAGTAAACCTTAAGGAACATTGGCACACATCTGAATTTTTTTTTCAAATGACAAAGTTATGGCACGAATCACATATAGACATGCATATATTTGGGAGAACAGATCAATACAGAAGAATAATAAAAAGCATTAATATAATGAAAATATTATTATAATAATTATTAATATTGTTATTATTAGTCATCTAATAGAAGTTATGCATCAGGCGTATGAGCAGTTTGGTATTCACTTAGCGTTTGAAGTTTGCCTGCCTTCCTTAGACATCTAGCTCTCCTGCTTATTCCAGCAGCTTTCACATTTTGCAGGCATCAATAACTCTTTTCTATTCTTGTAACAGACATGAGCAGTTGCTGATGGGGAGACAAACTGCCTTAGATTATGTTATTAGTGTGGCCTAAATTGATATCAAGCACTACAAATGGCATTTTCTGAAGGTTTCATCACACAGACTCCTAATAAAGTGTATTTAAAAAATGCCTTATTATTGGACATTGTCAATGAATGTGGTATTTATGGGAGCAATGGCTGACATGGGTCAGTGATTTTGGTATATGTGCATAGATATTGGCATGTAAACACAGTGACTTCACATACACATGTACTTGTACATAGATAAAGGATTCATGTTGTATATTGCTGGAAAACTTTTATGAGAATCCCAGAAAAGTTAGTCTGATATGAGCCTTGGGGTTCGGTAGCTGGTCCAGGAACAGGGGAAATTGATGAGTCTTGTAGTCAGCACCTGGTCTTAGAGGCTAAGAAACTATGGATGAAATTTGCTGCAAGGTGATTTCCTGGATGCAGTCCCTAGGTTTATTCCACTGGTACTTACAGAAGATGTGTTGTGGTTCTATTTGCCATAGGTAAATAGGTGAAAATGCTGACCAAATGTCAAAAAGAACCAGAGAATTGTCCACCAAGCAAAGCTCCAGAACAAGAGACAAGCCAGAGTCCCATGATGAAGCCGTTGTCAATACCAATTAAGTGGCCCATCAAGACTGAGAACAGATAAGCCTATGGAAAGAATGTCCAAGTGCTTTGTGGAATCACAGGCCAGGTCAAATCATGAAGTAAACAAGGGACGTGGACAAAGCAAGGCTATCTAACTTGTGCTTGCACTAAGGATACTTCTGTACTGATGTCTAAATGAGAAAGGTGACATTGTCTCTTTGAAGAGGAAATCCAAAATATGCCGGACAATAATATCAGAAATACCATGTTGTAATGTACATGTTCTGAAGCAGATGAACCTTTATGATGAAAGAAATTCCACAATAGGGACCTATTTGTTATTGCTAGCTGCAGCTGACAACTGACCCAAACCTGTGTCCTAGCAATGCAAATAATCAAGAAACCAAGAAAGGGTGCAAAGGACACTGGCTAGCTAAAGAAGTTATAATGGAGACTAAAGGTGGTGGCACTTACGCGTGATTGCAAGGATCTGGAGATGGACGGCCGGTATGGAGGATCGGGGCACTCGTGGTGTGGTTCCAACTGTAGTTGATGTGCTGGTCCGAGAGGTACAGCCACAGGAGGGTGTAGACAGGAAGAGGGGACTTCGTCCGAAGTGCCGTTGGGGGTCTGTGCGGTGTGGAGGAGAGGCAGGGAGATCGCTGTGGTGTCGGCAATGGAGAGCGGGCAATGGACAAGGCTGTAGCAGCCGCAGCTGTGTGTGTCAGCGATCGGTCACTGTCAGGTCTGCTGGGGACAGTGTACGAGAGCAGCTGACAGATGCCGAAGGTCGAATCAAATGATGAGATGGAGAGGGATCAAATCGGACAGGAGCCGGGCAATGGACAGGACTGTAGCAGCCGCAGCTGTGTGTGTCAGCGAGCGGTCACTGTCAGGTCTGCTGGGGACGGTGTACAGAAGCAGCTGACAGATGCCGAAGGTCAAATTGATGGTGAGATGGAGAGGGATCAAAGCGGACAAGAGCGACGCGTTTCGAGGAACTACCTCTTTTTCAAGCTCGGGTAAAACAGTGATATGATGGCGGGAATACGCCGGGTTTAAAAAGTGACAGATGGGCGGGGCTAGTGGTAGTAAGCGGCAATCCCGCGGTTTGAAATTGAGAACGGAGTGGTTGGAACCGGGCATATATTTAAAAGCTTGATATGCATAAAGGCCATAGGAGACTGATATGTAGGGAAAGGGGCAATGGGAAGGAGTTGCTAGTGTTAGACGAGGAAGAGGGAAGCCATTGAGCAATAAAAGTACTAAAGGTCGTATTCGGATAGAAAACTACTAGGTTATTAAGTGGAATGGTATTTTGGTAAAAGCAGGACCTTGGTTGGAGGGCTACTAGGTGGGAAATGTCTGTATTAAAATTGTCTTTATTGGGAGCACTAAAAATGTAGTAAAGGAGAAATTATAAAATGGGGATAAAATGAATAAAAGGAATAAAAAGAATTAAAAGGAAATAAAAATGTACACCCGTGTACACGCATACACACACACATGCACATATGCATACACATACACATACAAATATATATATATATAGTCACACACATACACATACACACATGTATACGTACGCATGTACATGTTAAGGAACTGTTCCCTTAATGCATCATGTGGGAGCCCCATTGAAAAAAAAAAAAACTTGTTCAATGGAGGACACTGAGTGAATGGGACACGGATGTGTCACAAGAACCAGTGTGCTGACAATTGGAGTTGTCATGTAGGGTATTGGTATGTGAAGTTTTATGTGATGGTCAGGATCTCTAATTCTTCATTGAGTCCTGTTGGGGCAAGGGTATTGAGTCTGTAAATCCAAAAGGTCTCTTGCCTACACAGCCTTTGGAATCTCTCAGCTGGAGAAAAACGGGTGGGAATGTGTTCGATGGCGAACACGTGTAAGTCATTGATCCGCTTCCCATGTTTAGCGGCAAAATGTCTGGGGACACGATGGTCACGATCACCAACAGCAATGAAGCGTCTGTGTTCGCCTATTCTTTTTCTGAGGGTACGAGTGGTGCGTCCAATATATAGTAACGGTAGAAAGGCATCATGGCACACTCACAAACCAGCATGTAAAACAACTTGTCTCACCACTAAGGACAATGACAGCGGTTTGGATACACGTCTTCTGCAAAGGATGTGTAAGCCGCACTGCCGCGCCAAGGCACCTCTTATAGTGCGGTCCTAACTCTAAACTATGAGAGTCTCCATCTTGGAGCACATGGGGCAGAAGATATCAAATTGGGTGCAGGCCTGTC
>NW_017306404.1:185773-190183 GCF_000935625.1 Nanorana parkeri | reverse complement strand
CAGTGTGCTGACAATTGGAGTTGTCATGTGGGGTATTGGTATGTGAAGTTTTATGTGATGGTCAGGATCTCTAATTCTTCATTGAGTCCTGTTGGGGCGAGGGTATTGAGTCTGTAAATCCAAAAGGTCTCTTGCCTACACAGCCTTTGGAATCTCTCAGCTGGAGAAAAACGGGTGGGAATGTGTTCTATGGCGAACACGTGTAAGTCATTGATCCGTTTCCCATGTTTAGCGGCAAAGTGTCTGGGGACACTGTGGTCACGATCACCAACAGCAATGAAGCGTCTGTGTTCGCCTATTCTTTTTCTGAGGGTACGAGTGGTGCGTCCAATATATAGTAAGCCGCAAGGGCACTTCAGACCATAGACCACGTGGTCATGTGAGCAAGTGATGAACTGTTTGATGGGGTAACTGATGTTAAGGTGATCTGTGAATGTGTGTTGACCATGAGTAATGAACTGACATGTAAGGCAGCAAGGTTTTTTGCACTGGTGAATGCCCACTCTGTTGTTGAATGTTTGGTGTTGTGTGTCTCTGGACGTGTTGACTGGTAGTTTACTTGGTGCCATTTTGTTTTTGAGATTATGGGCCTTTCTGAAAATGACTGCAGGTTTGGGCGCAATAAACAGGCTTAATTTGGGATCCTGCTTTAGAATATGCCAATTCTTCCGAAAGATACGTTGGATCTTGTTGTGGCTACTGTTAAATGTGGTGATGAATCATGTTTCAACTAAAGGCGCAGGGTATTCGTCTAGTTTGGGTGTGGGGGGCCGTGCATTAGTGGTGTATGCGGAGTACGCGTCATGTACCAATGTGTCTGGATAGGCTTTTTCTCTGAATTTGTTTGCAAGTGCTTTGCTCTGGGTGGCAAAGTCTGTGAAGTTGGAACAGTTGCGCTTTAATCTGCAGAATTGGCTTTTGGGAATATTTTTTAGCCATCTGGGGTGGTGGCAGCTGTGAAAGTGTACATATGAGTTGCCGCTGGTGGGTTTTGTATGGTTGCTGGTGGTGATGGTGCTTCCATCAAAGGACAGTTCTAGGTCTAAAAATACTAGTTTTTCGGAGTTGGACACATGTGTGAAGGTTAAGCCTAGTGTGTTCCGATTACAATGAGAAACGAATGGTGGTATGGAATTGATGGGGCCGTCCCAGATGATGACAATGTCGTCGATGTATCGTCCATAAAAAATGAAATGGGATGCAAAGGGGTTATTGTTCCATATAGACTGGTCCTCCCAGAACCCCATAGTGAGGTTGGCATAGCTGGGGACATAATTGGCCCCCATAGCTGTGCCTCTGCAAGTCACTCAGATAAAGGCAAGATATCTGATTATTCTGATACCTGCAATTCATTAGCCTGCAGAAAAATTGCAAGGGGGGTCAGTTACAACAGGCATGGTCCACCTCTAATGTTCCTTGGATTCTGTAAAATCTCAATGCTTTTCTTTCATACTGGGCAGAAGTCAGTGCAAAGATCTGTTGGACTACAGTCATTCCAGCAAATTATTATTCAGACTGTACTAGGATAACCTGTATAGCTGGCCTGCTATGTTCATTTTGATGTGTGAAACATTAAAGAGATCATTACCAAATGCTTGTACGTGTACATGAACACCTGTACCATTACTGTTTTCTCTAATGGGAACAAGATTAGAAGAATGATAAACTGCAAACATTTAAAGTTTCAGTGAAAGTAATAGGGAAGCACTCTGGAAATCCATAATTGTCCATTGAAAATACATCATACTGCTTGCTGAATATGGATGAGCAATTAATCATAATGGAGGATTACTGCCCATCCTCTGCAGCTACATTCTCCCAGATTAGGTATGATTCATTTACCAGCCCTGACACAATCCCCTATCAGTCTGCTCCCATGATCCTTTTTGTCTCCGCTGGAACATACTAATGACACTCTGTGTTTCCAGTCTGTAGCTAATAACTTATTATTAAGAGCAGGTTATAGCATCCGATTATTAATTTATTGACCTACGCTTCAATAATGTGTTATTTTCTGTCCTTGTTGCTTTTAAACTGTTTCAGTCTTGGGTAGTTATTAACAGGAGACTGAGGCATATCCAAGCTGCTTGTTGATTGTTAGATGCCAGAAGAAGGACCAATATGCATAGAATACAAGTAAGCTTGAATAAAAGTGGTAACATTTATAAATACACCACAAGAGGCAGAGACATTCAAGCATGGTTCAGGAGCCTGTAGACCATGTTAAGGTGGAACTATAGGGCAAAATCCATGTGTATATATAGTCTGTCAGCAACATTACAGTGACACTAAACTCAGGAGTTCAATCTTAAAATTGCATTCGAGTACCTTAACTATTAACAAAAATGTATGCGTATCACTCCTCAAATCATCTCTGAATTGGTGCTGACACTGTTCTTCCTTCTGGAGGGTGGCTACTTTTGTTCCCCATGGACCCTGTGTGTGTTGTAATGTAGCCACCGCTCAAAGCTCACTCCCATGATGGACTACAAAATCAATACAAATTAGTAAACTAAATGAGATTGTAATCCATCATGGGAGTGAGTTTGGAACAGTGGCTACTTTAAGACAGAAGTCCTTCTTGTTTTATTAGCTGTTGATTGTGCCAGTAGAGCTGTTATTTTATTTCTCTTCTAATAGGGTAATGGCTTTGTTCATTCTGCAGTGATTTGTCTCCCGATAGACACGGTAGTTTTGGATTGACATATACTGTAGTTCTAGGTGCAACTAAAACTAAAAAGAACTAAATGATAACTCCAGCTAACACTCTTCAAACAGTAAGAACCACAGTTTTTTTATTCTTTTGGCACCCCCAGCAGTGTCCTTTGTTATGTTCTAGTCACTTTGTCTGGACAGCTTGGCCCATTAAAGAAAGTGGAAAAATCACAATAAAAAACTATGCTACAGGAGGGAAAGCGAGAAACAAACTTGTGTGTTGATGTTATTGACAGACTGCATCATATATGTCAAAACATTGATACAAATTGATATATCCCTTATCTAAAGAAATAGCACAATTAGAGTTGCTTGCTTTGAGGTACAATTTGTCTGATTGAAACTTTGAGCTGATTCTCTGTACAAAACCACTGTACATTCATAAATGTTTTTGATCTCAATTGTTGCCAGGAATTACTGTGAATTGAACCAATGTCTATGCATACTGAAATAGTTTTTGCTGTTAATGTATGAAATGGGAACAAAAACAGGGTCCATGTTTCTGCATTGCCCTGAGCCCATTGCTAGGGTTGTATGCTGAAAGTTTACATAAAAGGAGCTCTAGGGGACAACTAGTAATAGATACCGTAGTCACAAAAAAATCAAAATCATTTTGTTTCTGGCTGAACCATAGGTAGATTGCTACAGAATATGTAAACTCTCTTTTGAAATGTATTAAACCTTAATAGAAAGCATTGCCTATTTAGAAATACTCCATAAACAGATATAAAAAAATACAGATGATCCTATTAGCATACAATCAGCTTAGAGCAGAAGCCAGCGTCATCTGCATGACAGAGCACACCTTGTGCTCACCTCTCCTAGACAGCTCTACTGGAACACATATATCACTGAGGCTTTATGGAAGCTTTAACGCTGGCTCAGCAGAATTTCTTCTTCTCTTGCACAAGGTATCAACTTGCAGGTTAACAGTAATGCCACAAATCTGTCCTATTAAGCCAACATTTATTTTATGTCAGATGGAATAAAGCAATAAATCTGAGCAGGGGAAAACAGAAAATATACAGCATCTACTAGGAAGACATGAATTGTTTATTGTATTGACTGTATTTTCTTCAACTCAATCTTGCTGCAGCAGAGAGAAATGCAACATTGGAATAGACTGACTTAAAGGAAAATTGACAAACATGTTTTAGATATACACATACAATCCAAATAACAGGAGCTATTGCTAACAAAACATAAACAGTGCTTTGGCAAAGTCATTTTCAAATATTATGCTTGTGGCTTGAATTTGATCACCTGTCTGCCTAGTATTAGGTGCATCGATAGTACATAGCATAACCTAAATGCAATTTCAGAAAAACCCTCTGGTTATTAAAGTAGGGATTAACAGTTATGGAGGTGTGCATTTTCCTGGTTTCTAGTCTACCTGTACTCCATGGTCTTTAAGTCTCTAGCAAGGTTCTCAATTTCTGGTTAAAATGACCAGTCACCACCATACATGTCCATATTGTCCACTTGAAGACAATAGGCCCTACTCCCTCTTTTTTCTGGATCTGTAAAGTTTGAGGAGTTCAACTTGACAGGTAGGCTTGTATCTGGTAATTGTAGGGATATATGGTGGGGCCACAAAGGAATGGGATGTTTTGTGGGGGGCCTTGGGAGGGGGGACTTGACAGGAGGCCTGGAGTGCCCCTTTCACCACCCCCCCCCCCCTTTTTTTTTTCTCAA
>NW_017306404.1:172141-185437 GCF_000935625.1 Nanorana parkeri | reverse complement strand
GTGCCCCCTTCCCCCCCCCCCCCCCCCTTTCTTTTCTGCAAGATCCCAAAATGACAGCTTGGGCGCCTATTGCTTTATGTGAATGAGGAGAGACGAGGGGCGGGTATGGGACTGGAACTCTTCACTGTCAAAGCCGCAGCTCGTATTCCCCCAGCACCAGACGTAGAGCACTTTGTGTAGGAGCCAGCTTCAGTCAAGATATAATTTTTATAGTAAGTAGCAGTCAACTGTTCCTACTACACTCATTATAATAACAATTAATAATTTAGGAGTTCAGCTCTAAATTGACAAAGGACTGATTAAGCCTCAGCAGCTGATACAACCTCATACATGTTCACAATTGGGTACTATGTGTAATCAACTCATAGTGCCATCTGTGATGAAGGAGAGCAAGGAGTGCTGCTGATTGGTGGATATGATTGATCTAAAATTCTTACTGTGGTTCCTATGAGCACAGCAAACACACTTTGCTCCAGTATGTGAGCTATGTGCACTCTCATGAATTCTCATCAACATTTATATTTGCCTGCATGATGACAATATTATGAAGATGTGAAGATCTAAAGAACTATAACCTATAACATAGACCGTACAGATATGTTTTCCACTCTTCAGCATAGGTTGTATGAAAATATCGGGTCTCTATAACTCTAAATTCTCTCAACAGTTTAGAAGATTTCTACATTTTAAGTAGTGCAAGTGTTTCAACTTTATGATTTCTGCACTACTGTTCTGTTGTTAAAGCAGTATTAAACTCATCTTCCCTGCAGTTCCTGTCCAGTACAAGATCACAAGGGACAGAAGTGGGGTGCAGGAAGCAGGGGAGCGGTTTGCCTTGCTGTATCTGTATGTTTGTGAATTTTATGGAGATCCCTTCGCACTCCTTACCGGTATGCCCCTTGTGAATGAGTGCTGAAGTGACTGCGAATGGCGCCGCTGTATTAATGTCATTAATACAGCGTATTAACATGTCACCAGCACACTGATAGTCAAATGCGTCTATTTATACATCTTGTCCTTTGGTCATACTATGCCCGATGAAGGGACCCTAAATGGCCTTGAAACATTGTTTTTTGACAAGATGTATTCGCATCAATAGACATATTTGGCCTTCGGTGTGCTGGTTACACATTACTTCATACTTTGTATGTTTGTGGGGACACAGCTCACTAGCACACACAAGGCTGGCTCCATAGGACCCTGCAAGGGAAAGAAACCACCCTAAAACAGGATATCAGGGCCAGTGCTCAGGAGACCAGCTGATTCTGCAGAAAACTTTTAGAGATCAAACAGCTTCCATTTAAAAGTCAATTGAGTCAGGTGGAAAATTATTGGCCAAATAAATGCCTCCTTTATAGGCAGCTGTATATATGTATGTATTCAGGCAGCTGTGGGTGCTACAGCTGCCTGAGTACAATACCTGGCAGTTAGCTATTAGCATGGGTGGGGGAATGGACTGATTCTCTGTCATTCAGCCCGCTGGCTAAACAAGACCAAATCGAGCTGTGCATGGTACCCTTTACTGTCACTTTTCTGAAAGTAAGTATGCTTCTCATGGTGTGATTGCTTTATGAATTGAACATATTGTATTGAAACCAGTGAGGCAACATAATTGGCATTTTCAGGAGAGGTCAGCAATGGAAGCCTCCATGTGTGCCTATTGACAGGTTTCCTTTAGAAACTTCACACTGAATTTGTTTTGTTAACATACATTTTTTAATGTATGGTAATGCATGGGCAATGAAGAATGAATGATGTGAATGGGACAGTTCACACTGCTGCATTGCATTTCTGTATGTTGTGCTGGGGGAAAAAAAAAGGAGAACATGCTCTACTTTGTGCAGCACAAAGCAACATGTCAAAAACGCGTACTAACGCACTGCAAGCTTTTACAGTGAAATATGTCCACTCAGGACATGTCACTTCACATATAGCTTGCTAGAAAAAGAAAAAGAAAAAAAAATGTGAAAGAACACAACGGAAGGTAATCAGAAGGTACAATCGTAATTCAGCTGACCCTCTGTTGACCTGCAAGTACCTTCCGATTTTAGGGTACCCTTAAGGTGACACCCTGAATGACAGCCAAGAACTCTTGCACAATACAAGCTGCATATGAATATGCGCATTAGGTACATTGTAAAGCACTGCGTAAACTGTTGGTGCTATATACATGCTGTATAATAATAATTAGGTGAAAAGGGTAGGTGGAACTTTTATTTGTTGAACCTTTTGTTTGTTCTTTCTTTATAGTTTTGTATACATTGACTGATCCATTTTTATCTTTAAGAAAATATTTAAATAATCCAGGCAATAAATATATATTAATTATTAGCCGGCCCATAAGAAAATGTTAGCAGTATATAAAAAAGCTATAATGCTAATTAGCTTTGACAGACCAGGCAGATCATTCTTAGTAGACAGGAGCACTGTGCAGTGTAACAAAATAAAACAGCTTCTCCGTTTCAGAGACCTCCTGAGGTGACGCTGCTTAATCAGGAGATTCACTAATCTATTTATTGAATGGCCTTTCATCACTTGTATTGGAGAGCCAGCTTTAGCAACATAATTGGTACCTGCTAGTAAAGGTAACTAAGAAGCCCCATTTTTGTAAGCTAGTAAACTGAAGAATAACACTCACTGCAATGAAGTAGGTTGACTGCACTCCTAGGACTTTTACATTATGTATAGTGGCTCTATAAAACACATGAGCAAATGTTTATTGTAGTCTCATAAACAGGGTTTTTGTTGACCCCAGAGGAGAGTATATTATAAGAACAAAGGTTTATAGAGCCACAACAAAGGTATAAAATATCCTTCTGTTAAGGCTGACCTCTGCCCTTTGGTGTCTGGTTTTTATGTACATGGAACAACGTCATGCTGCAGATGCCATTTTCCAACCACGTCACTACTTTGCTTTCAATATAAGAATACAATTCAATAAAGCTGGCAAGTTATTTGCAATTGATTGTGTTTTTAAGTGACTGAAAATATTTAATTCTAAGCATGAAAAACATGGGATTCCAAAAAAAGACAATTCATCCTTCAAGTGCAGTTTACACCTTTCTTTTAAATTTTGCTTCATCTTATTTATTTTCCCACCCTGTATGTCAATATGTTTAACACCGTCTGACAGACTTGTCACCAACCATCAAGAGACAGTCCAAACCTGCCATCAAGGTGCAACACTGTAGACCTGTGCCTATGGATAGCCGGGGCAAAGAGGTGGCTTTTTACTGTATAATGACCAGCCTTACATTCTTCCCCCATCATCAGTAGAAAAAAATCTTATGCAAGCTTAGTAGCACATTATAAAATGTTTATATTTATTATTAAATATATGTACAGCTCACAGCACATTAGCGTGAGCAGTAGTTTGTAGAGAGTTTAAAACAATCAAGGATAGTTAAATAATAATTCAACAAAGTACTGATGGGGTGGTGTGTGTGTGTGTGTGTGTGTGTTAAATGCATCGAGATCCTACTTTCGATCTTCATTGCCTGACCAATAATAATAATAAAACCCCCAGCCGATGGCATGCGGCTGTTTGGATGGGGTCCAGCAGTAAATTCTCAAGGTAGAATGAAGTCAGATTTCCAGGGTGGCCTTCCTTCAGAATTCTAGCCCACTTCAACTTCACCAGTTCCATAAATCCACCAAATCAAAGAGCCTATTCTAAAATTTTGAGAGTTGCTAGCCATATAGCCTATTCATATTGCTTTGAATGTTTCCCTGAGTCGTGAAGGTTATATAAATGGGGATGAACACAAGATGAGAGGAGTCCAGTGTGGAGCGATATAACCGTACATAAGAGCATTCTATTGCACACAGTCGAACACAGTCCAGCCTTGCAAAGTAAATGAAATACTATGCACATGCATGCAGATGGTGTTCCAGTAAGGTGGTATTTTGCACAACAGTTATGAATTTGTTCTGCCCTCTTACTGAACTATAAATGAAAGGACTATGGAAGTACCACAACTACCACATCCATTATATGTGTTAATAATAAAGCGACATACCATGTATGTTAGGGGTTGAAATCCAAGTTCATAATGTCCATTTTCTGGGTGCTAGAATTTACCCATCAGATTACAAAGTAGCACTTATCTCAAATTCTTGTGGTACATACCTGTGTACTGATTTACATGTACAGTATCTTGCTGCCTTGCCTAGGGCAGCAGCAAAGTTAAATACGCCGCTGCAGTATCTGCTGCATACCAATGTGATAAACGTTAGTATTTTGTATCTTTGTAAATTAATGTTAAATCATATTTCACAAGATAATGAAACTACCTTTTTTTCCCCCTGAGATTACAAATGGGAGCCAATTACTATTCATTTGACTAATTTACATCAAAAGCAATGTTAATTACTTAGCAAATTAGCAAATATTGCTATTGCTATATTCAAATCTTACACGCTCTGGCTTTATGATAAATTGTCTAAAAGTAAACTCATCACATTTTACTATAAAGGAAATACTTCCCGGAGGGTGAGATCTTTCTGTTATGTAGAAAGAGGGATGGATTTCCATCTCTTTATTTAAAGACATGTTTTGGTGCTCAATGCAACACTCATCTGCCAGATCACCTTTGGATGTGGAAGATTTTTTTTTACCAGCCCAAACCTGGCTTAGTGTACTGAGACAATGGGGTTGATTTACTGACAAGTAGACTGTTCACGAAGCTGAAGGAGAATTCCCTTGCATAGTGAATGTGGTAAAAAATCACTTTGCAAAGAATACCCAGTCACTTGGAAGGAAAATTGAAAAAAAGCTGAATTTTTGCTTGCACATGATTGAATGATGGAAGTAAGCAGAGATCGTGCCCTTAAACTAGCCATACACTGATCTGTTTTTTTCGTTCAACCCGCAGGCTGAATGAAAAAGATAGAACCGGTTCCTCCATCAACACTAACAGCGTGTCAGTCGAGGAATCCCCGCTATTTACAATGTATTCTGACAGGTGCCGACGGCCCCTATCAGAATACCCGACCAGAGCGGGCAGCTCATTGGCTGCCGTCTCCGATTGATCGAAGATTTTTCGACCAGCTCCTTCAGTCAGCTGATCAAAGGCATGCCGATCGAAAGGGTGCCGACAGTGGCATGCACTGTGCGAATTTCGTCGGGTTCCTCAAAAACTCGAACTGTGTATGGGCACCTTTAGCCAGGTTTGTGTAGTGTGACCACTTGGAACCATGCCCAGAAATGGTTAACTGTAGCCGGCTTGGGACCACTTGGTGGTCTGGGGTATGGTTTACTTTGATTTTGGTACAGTTCACTTCAGTGCGAGTGCAAACTTTGCCTGAGTATTGAAATATAAATGAGAGCAGATGAGCTGGGGGAGCAGTAATCCAGTGTAAGACTGCCATTGTTCAGGAGATTCCTGTAATAAAGACTGGTCACTTTGCAGGGTGACTAGTCTTGTATCAGCCCCCTTATGTAGTTTTGTGCAGGCAGCCTGTAGTGGATATATCTGCTGGGTGCAGTGGCAGAACTACCAGGGTCCCAGAGGTCGCGGCCGGGCCCTGGAGTACCACCACTTGGAGGGGGCCCGGGACAGTAGGAAGGGGCCCCTGGTGACCGTTGATTACCAGGATATTTATTATCCCGGTAACCGCTAATGTCAGTCCCGGGACCTCTTCCTCCCGTCCTGGGCCCTACATGCTTCACGCTGCACCCCTCACCTTGTTCCGGGCGCAGAGTGAAGTATCATCCAGCCGGGCAGCAGCCAATGAGTGGGAGCGGTGTAATCCCCGCCCCCTCATCACACAGAACTGCTGCCCAGTGCCGAATAGAGCTGCTGCGGACACGAAGGGGGTGACCGAGACAGGGAGCTGGAAGTATGAAGGAAGGTGACATGGGGTCCGGGAGCAGAAAGCTGGGGACATGAAGGGGGAGATAATGGGGAGCTGGGGGCATGAAAGAGGAGAGTGTTTTTTGTTTTTGTTTTCCCTTGTCTAAATTTTGTTTGAAAAAAAAAAAAATCTAATGTGTTTCTTCTTGGGGGGGTCCCTTTCATGGATTCTTGCATCGGGGCCCTGAGGTCACTAGTTACGCCACTGACTGGGTGGTCCCTCCCACAGTTCTGCTCTGTGCAGTGATGGAGTCATCACTACTTTTACAAGGCAAAGGCATTTTGTGCACACAAGGTGGATTTATAACTTTAGATATTACAGAAAATGTCCAGTCCTTTTAAACTCCATTTTTATTTTGCCATTACCTCATATGGTAAAGGATTCCACAGCTTAAAGAGCAACTGAAACAAACTTTTTTTTTAATTTAGGGATTATAACCTCTGTCATGTTTTTGGTGTTTTTTTTTTTTTTTTTTCCCTTGTTTAAATTTTTTTTAAAAAAAAAAAAAATCTAATGTGTTTCTTCTTGGGGGGGTCCCTTTCATGGATTCTTGCATCGGGGCCCTGAGGTCACTAGTTACGCCACTGACTGGGTGGTCCCTCCCACAGTTCTGCTCTGTGCAGTGATGGAGTCATCACTACTTTTACAAGGCAAAGGCATTTTGTGCACACAAGGTGGATTTATAACTTTAGATATTACAGAAAATGTCCAGTCCTTTTAAACTCCATTTTTATTTTGCCATTACCTCATATGGTAAAGGATTCCACAGCTTAAAGAGCAACTGAAACAAACTTTTTTTTTAATTTAGGGATTATAACCTCTGTCATGTTTTTTCTGTCTGTCCCTGTTAGGGAGATCTTCACTCTAGTTGTCCAGAAGACCATTTCACTGAAAGCAAATGCAAAAGAAAATTCCAAATGTTGGGTTTGAAGCAGAGGAGGAATAGATGGAAACTTCAAAATGGGGACACTAGTTATGGTGACCCTGCTGACCACCAGAGATTTCCTCTTACTTCCTGTTGTAACTACCAGAGAAAAAAGAAAAGGGAAATCGCCCCAATGAGACAAAGACGGCAAAAAAACTGGAGGGATTTTAACCCTCCCGTACACTATCCAAAACTAAAAATTGTTTTGGCTTCAGTTTTACTTTAAATTCTGATGCATAGAGGCAATACTATAATAACATCATGCACTTTTATTTATTCTTCTTATTAGCTTTTGCAGCTGCCACTTGGCATTGAGTAATGCCACTAAGTGTATTGTTAACCATTTTTCCCCAAGCTCATCCCCATCACTGTTTTTCCAAACTCTGTTCTATTTAATGTACAGAAGGGGATGCTATCTGCCCACGTTGCCATTTGTCAAATTTCTTCTGTAATATAATCACTACCCTAATGTGTAATGATTCTACATAATGTTTTGCCATCAGCATAAATTTGATTACTACTATATAATTTATCACTAATAGATTGAAAATTGCTGAGCTAAGACCGATCCAAGTCCATGGCACGCCACTGCTAACATTAACTAATTTAGGACAGGATAACAATGACCCTTGTGCCAGTGGCTGCATGTGGAAAGGAAAGCTTAATGCTGGATCCCAGGAATGGTGAGTATATTATTACTCCCTCTCCTGCAGGAAAAATGAGTATTACATTTTCCCCCCTCCCCCATTTCCTGGTTTCAATGGAAAGCAAAGCTGGAATCATCAGGTGAGGGGCAGACACATCAGATGCAGGGACCCAGGATCCTTCAGGGCCAAAGCCCTTCCAGGTACAGAAGTTTTCCACAACACAACTTGAAGTCCAGGATTTGATGAACCTTGAATTACAGAGATGGATTGACTAGCTAGAGACAAAGTATAAGAGAATCTATTTGGGAACAGAGGTTTGAGTAAAAAAACATGGAACGTATTTGATAACTTAAGATACAGAGGCCAGTTTGTAAGTTGAGTCTAATGGTGGTAAGCCAAACCTTATCCCCAGGTTGGAGAAGTATTGCTCTTCAATGGTCCCGATCAACAAATTTCTTGACAAATGTCTGAAAACAGAGTACTATGGAAAGGAGAGTAGTTATAAGCTCAGATTGTGATTTTCTTGTTGGTATGCAGGCTACACCTTGTCAGTTAACTAGAAGGTTTGAATTTAGTTCCATCTCTACAGATTGTTTCAGTACTGCAAAGGGGTATTAAGATGGGCATTACCAACCTTGCAACAGAACACTAAAAAGTGGCTGCAAATCCAATGTTGTCTTCCTAATGTATTCGCCTATGTATAGACATTGGTAGGATGCCTTCTTCTAAAGAAAGTAGCAATGGTTCGGACGATAGGTGCTTTACTGCAAGTCGTCCTACATGTACAAGTTTTAAAACAGCCATTAACGGCTGTTACATACAAGCATTTGAGCAGCTCTACAGCCACCTGATTGTTTGTATGGTGCCAAAGAGTGTGCTTCCAAATACCCCAAAGCTTGGAATTCCCTGCTGTCTACAGTTATCTCACCAACCTCCATAGACTCCTTGTCATGGTAGGCTTCCAATCATGCCATAACTTGAAAATAATGCCCTGTTGCTAAGCAATGGAAGTAGTAGCATTGTGGGCCTGGGTGGCTTTTCCCGTTTAGCTCCTCAAAATTGCTTTCATTTTGTAGCAGAATAATACATTTTAATACACATAAGACTAAATATAATTTTCCCTGAAAAGACAAATGTGAAATGTAAACACAGAAAGCCGCTTTGTTCAAGGTGAGCTAATTATTCTCGAGATCAGAGAGACTATAATACCAAAGCACAAAATTATAATGTTACAGTGTTAATAGTAGTCGTTTAATATGTAAAGCAGCTCCGTTGAACAATACAATACAATTCACATTAATCTTTACCAATTTTCCACTATGTGTTTTTGTCATTTAATTCAGGTCCACTTGAAACAAGCAGCAACTATAGCAATTATACGTGATTCATTAACATCCAGCTGTGCCTCCATTGTGTCTTTATTGCATAGAAGAATATCTATAATAGGAATAAAACTAGATCTAAAACCTGGGGCTTGATTTATCAGACTGTTACATATAGAAAGTTAAATGAGACATATTGTGCAATATTACATGTGACAATATTACTGGACTTATAAAGGAAAACCTTTTTTCCCGATTTGAAAAGCTTTTTCACTAGACCAAGAAAGCTACACTTGGGTACAAACATTCATTAAAGCACAACTATACATAATAAAGAAATGAAAAAAAAGCTGTGAGCCTTGTAGCTCAACAAACACAAAACTGTCTTGACCAAGGAGAAATACATCGCCTAGGATTTTTAATAGGAATATAGCACTGTATGATGCATTTTAATTGCTTCTCTATAGCATACCTTGCAAAGTCCACGGAAAATGGTATTCGGATATAGCCTGGTTGTTATAATAACTAGGGATGAAACATCACAGGAATAAAATCTTCAAAACTTTGGAAAATAAGTGACATTTGGTGCACACATAGTGGATTTATTTCATTTGTGGTTACTGAGGAATTTATGTAAATGAACATTTTTGTGGACAGAGTTCTGCTTTAAAGTGACATTAAACCCTGAGATTTTTTAACATAAAACAATACTGTAATGTGTGCCTTAATGTAATGCATGGTTGTTTCCCTTCTCTTTGCTGCTCTTCCTTTTAAATCCGTATCTCTTCTCATGCTGGGCAGAACTTCTGTTTTGCAGCAGACTGCATTGTCTCTGAAATGGATACATGGTGTCTGTGTGAAGGTTCACAACCTGAGCCAGCACTACAGGAAGAGGCACTCAGCTGCAAAGGGAAGTTCTCCCCAAGCATGAGAAGACAGAAGGATTTAATAGTAAGAGCAGCGAAGGGAAACAACCATGGATTACAGTAAGGCACACATTACAGTATTGGTTTATGTTAAGAAATCTGAGGGTTTAATGTCACTTCAAGTGTTAGCATGTGCTTGAATGTTAAACAAACTTTAACATTTTATGGACGCTTGGGGAGCTTTAGGGTTTTTAGCTGTTTTTGGCACTGAGCGCCTGTAATCAGGAAAAATGCAGAGCAGGCAAGTTGAAAACTTTGTGTAAAGCAAATATGTTGCGCTAGGTCTATGTGAACCAACTGCACACTAAAGTGTTAATAAACAAATCTGTGTGTAAAAATTACAACAATCCGTGTGAAAAAATTGATTCAAGTGGATTTACATATGACTAGAAGGTTCAACAAAGTTTGTTCACAGCTTGAATATCACGATTAAAATTTTAGTTTTCTGTGTTGTTTTACTACACTGCTGGCCAGAGGTTCACGTGTTTAAAATATACATGCTGAACCAAATGATGTTGATCACTGGCACTAATTCTGAAGGTTCCAGTGTTGATTTTTATTATTCTTATTATGTTTGTGTGTTGAACCTTCTAGTCATATGTAAATAATCCACTTGAATCAATTTTTTCACACGGATTGTTGTAATTTTTACACACAGATTTGTTTATTAACACTTTAGTGTGCAGTTGGTTCACATAGACCTAGCGCAACATATTTGCTTTACATTTGTTCACCTATACACATTGTTGCGGCTGGTCCAATCAGGTAGTTAGGCACGCATTCCCAGCGCGGTGATTTCTGTGATATAAGTTGAAAACTTTATCAAAAAAAAAACCAGAAGCATTTTTGTTTTTAAAAGGTATTTACTCTTACATTCAAAATAAATTTTTAATACAGCTTCAAACAATTAGTAATATATAGTGTATTTAATGTACTAGAAAATCACAAATCACATAGAAAAATAATCAATGTAAACATCTCTAAAAAGGTAATACAAAGTATTCTACCTCACAAATCAAGAGTGATCTCAGGTACCCATTCTAAGACCAGACTTCCCAAATAGCAGCAAGCACTTAGCTGGATAAGAATTATGATTATAAGCTTTACTAAGCTGAAAAATGCCAGCTATGTGCATTATATTGCATTGGCACATTATCTTGCATTGCACATGCTTCTCTGATTACAGGTAGGTAACCTGTGGTTACTGAAATGAGACTTCTATACAGCTCAGAAACTGCAGCTTATTCATAAAAAAGAACATTAAACTGGCCATACACTGCTCACATTTTCGGTCCTGTGCCACCACCTGGCTCAAACAAAAGTAGATTATTCAATCGATTTTTGTCGAATGAGAGGCATGGTTAATTGTTGGCTGCAGCTCATTAGCTACAGTCACTGTTATTGTATTCTGAAAGCAGCAGGCACTGGCAGGGGAGATTACTCCCGTCCATGCTAAACAGCGTTAGATTTTTTTTTTTGTAAACAAATCTATAAGTGTATGACCAGCATTATCATCCAACAACGATTAACACACAACAGCAATGCGAGCATTTACAGATGTTAAAGTATATCTCCAACATTCTCCATATTTATACTTATAATAAGAGACAAGACAGCAAGAAAATCAACTACTTAAGAATCTTCTTACATTTTGTCTGCAAAGTTTTTTGTTTTTTTTGGGGCATCCATTGTGTACAATTGGATATGATTACATTCCCCCCGGCAGAGATGTTGTCTATTTGCAACGGTCTTCAGTTAACTATGCATTGCCTACACAGGCAAAGCATCAACTATTCCTTCGTGGCAACATTTCAGCATTTCCCATTAAGCAGAAAGAATTCAAGACCCAGTACAGGCACATGGAAGACAAAAAAGACATTTGAAGTAGCACTACAGACATTGTGGAACAATTCATCCTCAAAGTTCACAGCAGAAGCAGTGTAGTCCTTCTCTCATCAGCTGACCTCACCCTTTTCCCAGCAGGGATATGCCAGCTTTTCAATCTTCTAATCTTCAATTTAAAACACAGACAGGTGCTATGGGAAGGGGAGATGAGCAGTTGGAGGAATTGACTGACTTCAGCACTTCCCGTGTAAAATTTGAGGATTAATTGCTCCATGGTGCCTGCATATGCAGAGGTCAATGAGGGCTTAAAGCTTATTTACTGAATAAAAATATGTAAATACTCAAATGTCTGTAGCCTGGTCACACGTTCACTTTAAATGGTCTTTCTATTCTCAAAAGAGAATATATGTAAAAAAAAAATATTTACCCATTTACTGGCCAATGAACTACAATAGAAGGAAATTCTTGAGACTGCCAAGTAGCAGAGAGCATATCCACTGTCATTTCTATCAAAGTATTGTGAAGATCGTTCTTTATAAAAATACAAAATCGGTACAACAAAATAGAAATTCTAATACAAGTTTTCTTTTATCCTATAAAATGGAAAAAAAAACCAAAAACAATGATTAATAATAAAGTAACATGGCACCGGATAACGGAGTTTATTTGGCATGTATAATAATGGATTTGTTGCTTAACTCTTGATATTATAATGTTCCACCAGTCTCTTGTGACGAGCCCCTATTCGCGAACACTCCTAGTCATTTATGAGCCGACTTATATTCAAATGTCAGATCTGAACTCCTTGAATTACATTTATGTTATGTGACAATTTCGGTCAAAGCTTTCTATTCTATTCTAGCTTTCTACCTTTCTATTATATATATATCTAAGAAAAACACAAGAAACCAAGACCATGATTCTTCAAGGTGTAGTGGTGCTTAAAATCTTTGTCATGGGGAGAAAAACAAAATAGCTACAGGTATGACGTCCAGATACTCAAGGTGTCCACGCATACCTGCAGAAGCCTTCCAAACATTCTTGGTTGGAGCTTGCTGCTAAGCTCAGTCACCAAGCATTCCAACTGACTCCTCACTATCATTGGACAATGCAGGAGACAGGAAAGGGCAGGCAAGCTTTTGCACACATAGGAGGTGTGGAAGCTTTGCCTGTTAGCATGACCCTGCAAAAGGCCATGACAGGAGAGATTGGTAGGATGTCACAGTTTTCTTCCTTCTATGACAGAGATCTTTCCTTCCAAAGCAAAGTCTTTTTAAAACATTGTAAACTTTGGTGTGTTGCAATACAGGAAATGCAGCAGGTATGATCTTAGGGCTGTTGCGGTGTGTTAGGCAGCCCTTGCCAATTAATGGGTTGCCCTAAACTGAAGTGTAATACGCTTATGTTTGCCTTTCCCGCTTCCTCCTCTCTTCCCTAATTAACATGCCAATTACATCTTTAAAATCAAGCCTTACCTATTCTATTACCTACATTATTTAACCCTGTAATGTCACCACAGAGTCTCTATGCTATGCACACAGATGATGGCTAGGGGGAGGGGCCAGCAAGGGTGCTGTACATTTCCTGAAAACACAGCACTCTGCCTTAGTTTTTCTCTCAAAAGCCTGCAGCCCTGATTCAAGCAGTGGGCTGAATCTTGGGAGGAGTTTTGCAAATATAAAAATGCCTTGATGAGTAGATGTCAGTCTAGAGGAGAGGGCAATCCTATGTAGACTGCATATGCATACAGACTGCCCTAACTAAGCAACCCCCCC
>NW_017306404.1:161279-171901 GCF_000935625.1 Nanorana parkeri | reverse complement strand
CCATGTCTGAAAGGAAATCAAATCCAATGAATGAAATGGGTAGGCCAGGGACAGTCAGTCTGAAAAGGAAAAGGCTAAGGTTATGGGGTGTCCAACTCCAGTCCTTGGCAGCCACATACAGGCTGGATTTCAATATGAACAGATGTGAGTCTTGTAAATAATAAATGCATACAGCTACTGGCTCCCAAGGGCTGGAGTTGGACACCATGTGCTAGATGATGCCGAATGAACAGGAAATGAAGTGGGCTCGATCTGACTTGTTGCAGCTTCTAATGCACACGGAAAAACAGAGAGGGATTCATCAAAACTGGAGCAGACAAAATCTGGAGTAGTTGTGCATGGCAACCAATCAGCTTCTCTCTCATTTTCAAATCTTAACTGAACTGAAGAGAGAAGCTGATTGGTTTTTATATATATATCTAAGAAAAACACAAGAAACCAAGACCATGATTCTTCAAGGTGTAGTGGTGCTTAAAATCTTTGTCATGGGGAGAAAAACAAAATAGCTACAGGTATGACGTCCAGATACTCAAGGTGTCCACGCATACCTGCAGAAGCCTTCCAAACATTCTTGGTTGGAGCTTGCTGCTAAGCTCAGTCACCAAGCATTCCAACTGACTCCTCACTATCATTGGACAATGCAGGAGACAGGAAAGGGCAGGCAAGCTTTTGCACACATAGGAGGTGTGGAAGCTTTGCCTGTTAGCATGACCCTGCAAAAGGCCATGACAGGAGAGATTGGTAGGATGTCACAGTTTTCTTCCTTCTATGACAGAGATCTTTCCTTCCAAAGCAAAGTCTTTTTAAAACATTGTAAACTTTGGTGTGTTGCAATACAGGAAATGCAGCAGGTATGATCTTAGGGCTGTTGCGGTGTGTTAGGCAGCCCTTGCCAATTAATGGGTTGCCCTAAACTGAAGTGTAATACGCTTATGTTTGCCTTTCCCGCTTCCTCCTCTCTTCCCTAATTAACATGCCAATTACATCTTTAAAATCAAGCCTTACCTATTCTATTACCTACATTATTTAACCCTGTAATGTCACCACAGAGTCTCTATGCTATGCACACAGATGATGGCTAGGGGGAGGGGCCAGCAAGGGTGCTGTATCCATGGCTGAAAGGAAATCAAATCCAATGAATGAAATGGGTAGGCCAGGGACAGTCAGTCTGAAAAGGAAAAGGCTAAGGTTATGGGGTGTCCAACTCCAGTCCTTGGCAGCCACATACAGGCTGGATTTCAATATGAACAGATGTGAGTCTTGTAAATAATAAATGCATACAGCTACTTCCATGTCTGAAAGGAAATCAAATCCAATGAATGAAATGGGTAGGCCAGGGACAGTCAGTCTGAAAAGGAAAAGGCTAAGGTTATGGGGTGTCCAACTCCAGTCCTTGGCAGCCACATACAGGCTGGATTTCAATATGAACAGATGTGAGTCTTGTAAATAATAAATGCATACAGCTACTGGCTCCCAAGGGCTGGAGTTGGACACCATGTGCTAGATGATGCCGAATGAACAGGAAATGAAGTGGGCTCGATCTGACTTGTTGCAGCTTCTAATGCACACGGAAAAACAGAGAGGGATTCATCAAAACTGGAGCAGACAAAATCTGGAGTAGTTGTGCATGGCAACCAATCAGCTTCTCTCTCATTTTCAAATCTTAACTGAACTGAAGAGAGAAGCTGATTGGTTGCCATGGGCAACTGCTCCAGTTTTAATAAATTTCCCCGACAGTGTGCACAAAAGAAAGAGTAAGCATTTTCAGTGCAGGAGAGGAGTACAACTGTGCAAAAAAAAACAGTGGGGTTTAACTTGCACACGCGTACATTAAATGGACCACAACAGACCACCTAGTATGAAGGGACCTTAAAGAGTAATGGTGGCAGTAGTTGGAGTTGAATAGGATGCCATTGTTCATATAGGGAGCTAGAGAGTCTGGAATCAGACCTCTACAAGCCAAGGACTAATCATTTAGGCTTTAATGTCTTTAGCAGATATCTTGCTTTACTGGGATAGAGACATAACACTTTTCTTGCCGTATAATGAGAACTTAACACTACAAATGGCAAAGAAGCCATCTATTTAAAAAAAAAAAAAAAAAGCTCACGTGTGGCCAACACTAAAACCATCTGAATGTAGTTCAGTTCCTCCACCTCACTCAGACACAGAGGTTTCCAAAAATACACAACGGAGAGAATCATACCTGCAGATTATGATTATTGTTCTGGTATCATAGGTAAGGTGTCTCCAAGTTTAATATACAAGGGCAGTCTCTCATGGAGCTTTTATACTAGGGGCGCACCGCTGCAGTAAAAATGTGTCCTATATGGTAACATGCTCCGTGCCTACACTGCCCTGTACTCATACAGAAGGTTTAGTGTGACCCATCAGGCAAATTTTAAACTGATTCCACAGTAATACCACAAACCAATCCAAGAGGAAACACTCAAATTTTGTAGGTCTGCGTTTCCTTATTTCAGGACACTTCTGTGGGCCAATGATGACAAGTGACTGCAGTAATGATCTGGCAGCTGTAAAAGAAAAATACAAAAAAAAAAGACAGTTGTATAAATGTATTGGAAATATAAAATATGCAAGATCTATATAGAAGGTGCAGCCTCAAAATGATAAAATGATGTACACCCTGCATTACATACTGCAATATATTTACACTGTGAAAGCAGAATCGGATAAACTAAAAACAAACAAGGATATCGATGTCTTTTCTGCTGAAGATGGAAATACACGGGGAAAACTTTGTTAGAAAAAATGAGTTTTCAAAACATTGGTTTGATTTTCTAAGAGTTAAAGAGATCAATTTGACAATCAATTTCAACCGTAGTAACAAAAAAAAAAAATAGAGGGAGCAGGATGGAAAATATTTGTTCAACAAACTAAATTCTAACAGTGAATGTGGTTACCGTTCAGGAAACTCCATCAGATCAAACAAACAAAATTTTGAACAGCATTCAATAAGTCTCTGATGGCATTCTCAAATGTTCTGACGAGATTTTACATATAAACGTTTGTAGGAAATTATAACCGTATACACCTAGCTTAGTTGAACTGTATATAATTGGGTCCCTTTTTTTTTTTTATAGGTTTAAGCTTGACGAGCTGTATATGGTTAAACAGCTCATCAAATGGAACCCCAGACACAACATTTTAGTTTTTGATATAGTGGGGAAGGATTGGATCATATGTCCTCTAGAAAGATTTACCTTACATGTACTTTATTTCACCAGAAGAGAAAGTTGGTGAAAATCTTTTCAACACCATCACAGCATTACAAACGCTCTTTAGTAAAGTGAAATATTAGACCCTTTGGGTTTTTTATGTCTCCATTGGGGACATTTCCTCTTCTCGCCCTGGTAAGGAATGTCTGAGGTTTAAACCCCTATCCATGCACTCGAAAATGAAAGAAAGAAAAAATCTAAAGTTGTGGCTGGAGTACCTCTAATGAAATAGTAATTGATGCAGGACAAAAACCAAACAATTTTTCTCCTTGTAAAGTTAAGGTGACAACCATCACACAGAAATGTTTGATTTGCTTTCCTCTGGATCAACCTTTGATGAATGGGTAAAAAAACACCACTAAGGGGCATAATTCTAAAGCGGTTAATATGACATACTCCAAACATTTACTGCACCTCAATCATTCACTGTAATGTAACATACATTCAGCAGAAAAATACAACTGCAGTGAATGTCCCATTCACTGCTTTATAAATATGCCCTTAAATATAATGAACTTTGCGTCGTAGGAACGTAGTCCAATATTGAGAATAGTAAGCTATTCTAAATGTTTACATTTGTTTTGTAAAGGTCTGCAATAAAAACTCCCCCCTAAAATTCCTAAAAGAGAACTTCAAAAGAAATCTTGCCATGATTATATTGATACTGGACTGGATATATACTGGACTAATACGGCTTACCCATTTATATTGCAATAAACACACATATACAAAGTAGCTGATCTTGTAAACAAGCAAAATTAGTTAGCTGTGTATCCCATGCTTTATGATCATTGTTAGTCCATGGAAGGCTCACCATTAGCTGCCACCAGTGCTAGAATAAAATGCTGAGGAGGAATGGCTGCTATTATTTCAATTCTCTCTCATACACTAAGACTGTCAGAGGCACAGAGGACACATAGGTAGAAAAAAAATGACCAATTTTTTAGCCTACCACCAGAAAATGCAGGTCTCAAAAATGAATTTGACAAATGGCATTTTCTGTTTCAAAAGCCAACTACTGCTGGTTTTCTTATCACCATAGCTGGATCACATTGCCTATGCCACAGAATCCAATTCACCTTGTATATGGCCAAATCTTAGTCATGCAGTCATCTGGCTGTAGCAGATTGACATTTACTTGTCCATCCTTAAGGCCCCCAGAAGGGTTTGATAGCTATGCTGGACTTCAATAAACATACAGGATCAATAGGATGTACTGGTTAACCATCCAGTGAAGTGCTGATACATATAGCTTTAGTGGGCATCTGTAATACCATAGACATACATACCTGTGCTCCAAGCCTGGACAGATATCTAACCCTCACAGCAAAAGCACTCAGTGGACGAAGCCGACTTTCTGAATTCTGCCGCCTCAGTCGAGCCTCAGCCCTACAAATAATACATCACTTGGTGATTAACAAAACAAACATGGCTAGGACAGGAACAAAGCATTCAACTGGCACCGTGCACCAGGGACAAATGACAATACAATTTGATTTCTTTTGTAAAATATTTTATTTCATTAAAAACAGACAAAAGTGCGGTTTCAGTAAAGTGTAACATGAAACGATTAATTCAAAAATACAAATTATTCATCATACAAAAATAAAAAAAGAAATAAGTGCTAGTAAGCCAAGGTAATTAGAAACTTTAAAGATCGTTCCAACCAAAAAATTCCCTGAGTACAATGTGTAATGGCTACAAAATATATTGCAAAACAAGAAGATCAGCTCAGCGCAAGGGTTTAGGGTAAAAGTGGTAAAGGGATCAAGGTTATAAAGCCGGGATTTGAAGTGGAAATAATGTTTTATACAAATGAATAATTCCATTATTAATGACTTCATGAACTAACATTGCTCTGATCATTTCTCTACAGAGCCCATCAATGAGAGAACACACTTACAATGATCAAGGCATCAGTTTCTTTTACTGAAGAATAGGTTTGTTGTGGTGGCCTTTTAGGTTCACACCTGAGTGCTCTGTTTCTAGCAAAACGCTGGTAGCTTGAGAAAAAACGTGAGCTTCTTTTCAGGAGTTTGGAGTGTTTCGTCCCCATAAACTTCATTGGAAACGCCTTTAAACACGTTTCACAGGCGGCTTTGAGCGTTTTAAGCGTTTTTCAGGGGCATTTTTGCATGATGTCACAGGTGCTACTGCTTTCCATTGGGTCAAACAGAAAAATGCCTAAAGCTAAATGCCTGACAAACGCTTTAAAAACACTTTAAAAAACAAAACATTACCAGAAAATGTCAACGCCGTGGTGTGAATGGGGCCTAATATGGACAGAAAAAAACCCCCTTTTTTTGTTTATGTTCCACAACTAGAATTGCAGTCTAAGAGAGGGTGACAAACATATACCACCAGCTTATCAATGGAGATCTTTGGGGCCCATTCAGACTTTAGTATTGATGCAACAGGCTATAAAACGAGCATGTTACAACAAGTTCCCAAAATGCACCTGTTCTATGTGCGGTGCATTGCATTCATTGTGAATGACACCCTGTACAGTAGAGTTCCATGCATGGTGCACCACGTTCCTAAAAATCATATGGGTTTCTCTTTATCCATTGTGGTGCATTGGCACCCATTTCATAGTGAACAGGTTGCCTTAACACAACTTGTGTTAACAAATCACAAATGAATGCTTAAGTGTGAATGGGCCCCTCAGTAATAAGCATTCCTTAGAATCCTCCAACACAAAATAGCGCAAGGCACATTGATGACATGGCACAAGTACCTACCTACCTGTAAAAAATAACTATATGTGACATTCAAACAATAAATGTCCCCAAATTTCAGCTCTAAATCAGACGTTACGGCAAAGTAAACCTGCTGTGACAATACTATTTCTTAAACTGCAAAGAGTACCGACCAAAAGGGGCTTGCATGTACAGTATATCTGCTAAAGTGTCTTGAGAACCTTGAAACAGAGATAGTCTCTAATTTAAATTCAGATTTCAAGCTTGTTAATTTTAACTGTTTGTTCCCTCGCACATCATCTGGACTATTGGTCCAGAACTATGGTAGGTGGTCCCGTTGGCCAACAATGAGGCACAAGAGGAAGGCCACGGCCTAGCTTTACAAGCTCAAAGTCTGAGTTCCATTATATAGAGAACTTTAGAAAGATAAGTTTTCCTTCAAAGAAAACTGCAGCTTAAATTTGATTTGATCTGAATTTTCCATTTCTCCTGCAAGTCATCCGAAAACCCAACAAAGTTCAGGCAAAATAGCACTGTGCTGTTCTAATTACAAATTCCATCTTCCAGACTATGCCATCTTCCTGGGATATATTCCTTACATTAAGCAGTTGCTTTACCCTCTGTTAAAATAGTCCTTAGCAAGAGAATTGGCATTTCATGCTGCTCACTATATATGGAGGATATTTTATGCCATAATCCGTATTAGAACTATAATTGCACTATACATTTTGATCAAAATAAAAAAAATAAAAAACACAAAAGAAGATAACCCACAAAAACGCTAACCATTTCCTATTGAGACATGACCTGTTCATTACACCAGAGGTAATGTTGACACTACAGTATATCTGTCACTAGGACATCACACAAATGAGATGGGAAGGTTTTAATGTCAGAAAGAAAAGGTGGTTTTGTGCAGCTTCTTGGTATGGGTTCAGTCTGTGAGTGTTTTACATTTTATAAAAGGAATTCCACACACAGATTTCCTAACTAACATGGGAGTAAAAAGCCCATGTCTTCATATGGGGTATGGCCTCATTCAATGTGCAGACATTTACATCAGGGAAAGTGACTGCACATTTTTTCATGCAACTGAAAGCTCACAAATCACATCTGGCCAGACAGTTTTCAATATCATCTGATCTTCAACTTTGCCCCCATCTTATAGCCATAATTATCTTGGTTGTAAATTAAGCAATGAATGTTATGGTCAGGGGTGATACTAAAACTCACAGGGCCCCATAGAAAACTTTTTTTTTTTTTTTTGCTCCCTCAACAAGCAGGAAGAAAAAATAAAACACTATTGAACAACACCCTAATTATCAAGTTGATGGGTCCTGAGCTACAGCATATATTTGCTACCATAACAAATTTAGTTTTAAAAATGTCCACTTACACTGGTGGCCAGTAGGATAAATAACACTCCCTTTCAAGGTCAGTGTAAGAATTGCAGTGGTTGTCAGTAGAAGGTAGAATGTAGAATTGCTCCCTTACATTAGTGGTCAGCACAAGGAACAATGCTCCCTTAAGTGGTCAGAAGGAGGAATGCTCCCATACATTGGTGGTCAGTAGGATGAAAACTTCCCATATCTGGTGGTCAAAAGGAAGATCTGTGATCTCTTACGTTAGTGGTCAGTAGGAGGAAAAACACACCCTGACGGTGGACAAGTAGGAGGAACAATGCTTCCTTACATTGGTGGTCAGTAGGAGGAAAAATGCCTTCTTACTTTGACTTTCAGTAGTAGGAAGGATGCTCACTTACTTTGGTGGTCACTAGGAGGAAGAATACTTCCTTATATTGGTGGTCAGTAGAGGGAAGAATGCACCTTACGTTGGTGGTCAGAGGGAAGAAAGCTCCCTTACATTGGTGGTCAGTAGGAGCAAGGATGCCCTCCTCTCTCCACTGACTACCTACTACCAGTCAGGTATAGTGATCCTGTTACTTGTCACCAACAGACAGTATCATTAGTGTGATCTAGGCCAAACACATGCACATTAACACACATGCAAAACACACACAAGATACACACCTACTCGAGCTCTCTCATATGTCGTCTCTATTTGCTTGTCCAGCCATCCCCAGTTCTTAGTGTCCTGCTATCAAAGGTCTTACAGCAGCCTTCCCCTACAAGTGCCTCCGCTACTGCCCACCCTGAGCACTAAATGTCTACGCTGCTGCCTGGAAGGAAGATGCATCCAGTCCCTACACAGCTTGTAAGATGTGTCATGTGCCGGTGGAAGACAGCAGTAGATCACTGTGTAGGGGGTAGAATCCAGTAGTGCACCAGTGTGAAGGGCCCTTAAAGCACAGTGCTGCATATGCTCTATGTGTTGCCCTGTGCTGAAAAAAAAGTCATGCAGTAAACAAGCAAGTAGTAAATAAACATTTTGGCGACAAGGAACAGGATCATTCTGCCTGATGGGTAGTGGGTAGTCAGTGGATAGAAGTAGGCATTCTTCCTCCTACTGACCACCAACATAAGGGATTATTCTTCTTCCTACTGATTACCAATGTAAGGGAGCTTTCTTCCTCTTACTTGACCAACATAAAAGGGAGCATTTTTTCTTAAATACAAATTGAATACATAATTGTGATTACCAACACAGCAGGTGAAGCTACACAAACAGAAAAAAAAGTAATATAGAACCGTTCAGGTAAAACAAAACTAAAACATATGTTAGAGACCTTCCTGCCCAGAATCTAGACATTTCCTTCCAATGTAGGTGGCATTTATAATAAGTGAACAATAAACATAAAAACTGGGAACTTGGTCCACTCCAAATGATCTCCCTGCATTTCATGCTGGAGAGCAGCACCCTCTAGTGGTACAGAAAGAGTACTGCACTACAAATTGTTACCAAGCAAATGTAAAAACAAAAAATTTGCCATTACCAGGAAAAACGCAATCATTTACAGAAAACAATACTATTGTTACAGCAGTTCTGAAGTTTCAAGTGACAGAGACTCTAGTAGCAAGAACTACCAAAGAAATGTACCGTTATCTTCTTAAACGACCACAATAAAAACCATACTAGCCACTTTCAGATCAGAGTACTCGGTCTCCTATAAAATGATCTAGGATACTGATGATAAAACAAATGCATCTCCTCCCCACCTTATCCCACCACCTCTCTAGCTTGTCTAGAGACACATGTACTTTTCTCATGCAATTCCTCTCTTACTTTAACTTTGCTCATTTAATATAGAGCTATGGCCTTTCAGTAAAATAAATATGTGCTGCAAAGTAAAAGTCTGCACTTCCAGTTTTCTCTTCGTCCCAATGCAAAATCCAATAAATACCTGTTGATCCTGCCAGTGAAGTCCACCTAATGCAGCTTCCTTTGATGGTGTGACAACAATGCTGCACTGCTCTGGAACTCGGAGCAGAGTTGCCACTCTCACATGAGCCGCCTCTGCTTGCACTACAATGGGTAAAATGTGTGCAGGAGTCGTCACTACTAGCTTTGTCACTGCCAATTTACAAGCCTGAAGCTTGTCAATTAGCACCTGGCTACACCTAGTCCTGCCCACTGCTGTCTGGATTGGCAGCACTGCCACTGTGATCTGCAGTGTCAGGAGGGGGAGTCAGAGAGATAGGAAATGAAGGATTTGACTAAGTCAGGGAAGGTAAAGCATGTTTTTTGTTTACATGAAAAGACATTACATAGTAACTGGATTTGGTACTTGCTGAGACCGTCGTACAGGATCCTTTAGTTGTACTTAAAATTAAATAACTTATCAGGATTTCTCCAATTGGAAAAATGAACAAAAAAGTGCAGGAAGGTAATTTTAAGTGTCCTTATAGGATTCTCTCATTGCACCGCATAAAATGTGTTAGGATATCAAAACTAAGTACTGTTTAAGCTATAGAACATTAAATTTAAATTAAATCCATTAAAATTGGTTAATGTAGAATTTAAGTCCCAGTTGAGGCCCCAAAAGCCACCATAAATACCATCATAAAATCCTAATATCATTAAACTCAGAATTACACAGTATTTAATTATCAGGAATTGTACCACAAACAGTACATCCAAAGAATAAGTGCCAAAAAAAACAAATATAAGAGCTCTCAAGAAAATAAAGTGACTGTTTTAGTACATAATGACTACTTAACAGACTGCCATGGGTATTAAAAAAACAATTAAAAGTAAAGGAATAGAGTTAATAAAACATGTTGACCAAGTCCTAGCCTAAGTGCCAATCCAATGGCACATCCTGTGAATGTTGCCTCAGGCAAGGATAATGTGCAAATACTCTAAGATGACCATTATGGTCTATAGGCAAAATCCCTTTCATTCATTACAGTCTTACTGGAAGTTTCTTAGTTAACAGATGCAACACCAATCTGACTATTTTGTAGCAAGCTCTGAAGACACTAAACTCTTCGAGTTGACAGCTTGCTGACCGCTTTCCACATACGGGAAGATGAGGTTTTGCTAGTCAGTTTCTTCTCTGCAAGAGATTATTATAAAACGGTGAGTTAACATGGGCAGTTATTTGTGCTGATTAAACCAAATAGCTGAATGATTTAAAATCAAATAATGAAATGTGAGCCTATGAGTTGTATAATGTTATAACACTAGAGGGGGCAGTTTATTGTGTCATATGTTGCCCTGACTTCACCTCCATAAATGCCTTACTTGGTAGGGATTGGCTGAAAATGGTACTCTGGGCAAAATG
>NW_017306404.1:145702-161222 GCF_000935625.1 Nanorana parkeri | reverse complement strand
CAGCTTCTCTTCTCCCCACTGGGCACCAGCTGCAAGCTTTGGTCTGTGTCCCCACTGATCCCCGCCACTTTCCCCGGCCTGTGTCGGCAGAGGAAACACAGCTGCCAACGCCCAGTGGGGAGGAGAGAGTGCTGGGAGGAGAGCTTGGCTTCGGTGCCAGGCGGGAGGGGGCGGAGCAGCCAGGATGGAGAGCATATCAGAAACACTTGGCTATCAGTACTAATCACTCAGTGTGTGTGTAAATACCTGAGGACATAGTGATTACTATGTCCCCAGATATGAATGAACAGGAAGTGCTATCCATCAGTTCCTGATGATTTATGAATGGTGACTTAATGGTGATAGTAAATACTATCTGCTCACTTTATGAATGAACAGGAGCTAAATACAGAAGCTTCCTGTCCATTCATGACAGAGTTGATAATAAATATTTACTATCTCCAGATTGTGAATGAACATAAAAATAAAAAAAAAAATTTTTTTAGAAAGGCTGGGGGAAAAAAATATATATATTATATTTTGACATTTCGGTTTCAGTCTAAAAATTCAATTTTGGTGCATCCCTATTATTTGGATTAACATGGGATGATCTTTTTGTCATAAGGTAGAGCAAACTGCAATGTGTAGCAGCCATTTGGATTTTACTTTACTGTAGTCGCCTGAGGAAAAACATGAAAGATTAGTATTGGGTTACTGCATTTTGTGGTATTGTATTAGAGCACAGTATTAAATAACACGGTTCTTTTTTCTCATCACTCATACCTCTCTGTGGCAGGATATTTGCTATGGGAAAGGGGTATGGAAATGGTCAACTACTTAAAAGAAGGACTGAAGATCAAAACAAAGTAAAATGTCTCTCTTTAATTTTAGATATAGGGGTAAGAATTAACCTCGCCATACACCATTCATTTTTGGGGAATTGAGCCGCTTTTCTTTTCAGCCCGTGGGGATGAATGAGAAAAACTGCTTGATTTCCCCATTCACACTAAACCACATGGATAAGGGAATTCGCCCAACAGGCTTCTGACAGTGATAGGTATGCTGCTGTCAGAATAACCAAACAGTGACCACACCTGCGTGGCTGCAGTCCTCCGTTCAGCCAAGAATTTTCAGATCGGCTCCTTTTCTCAATCAACTTTTGTTGGACAGAGGAGTGACGACAGGGCCAAACACTGTTCAAATTTAGGCCTAGTCCGCAGGACTCGGCCATAATTCAAGCAGCGTATGGCCAGCTTTAGAACTTCCGTTAGGTATTCTAGGTGGAAATATTACCTTGTTAGTTATTGACCGGGACACAAAGTAGGGGGAATTGCTACGGATGGTGAAAGAAACAGTAATGTTACATATGTTTAGCAGAGTTGGGAATGTTTGCAACTTTCGTCAGATTTTTTTTTACCTCTTGTCCCAACCTGAAAGCTTGCCATACACTTCCCGTTTTGGCAACACCTTTGTTTCTGGGTGTCACTATAACAGAAAGTAAGAAAAAAATCCCCCCCTCCACATATACTATACAGCAATACTAATCTCACAGAGGTTTCGTAATCTATTCAAATGTAGAAAAATCTGTTTCATAGACTATTAGAGAACAGAAGAAAAGAAGGGTGATGGGTCACTGCAATTATATCCAGATACATTTTAACTAGGGACGCATCAAAAAGGAATTTTGAGACCGAAAACAAAAAATTGGTCAGGTCGAAACTGAAACCGAAAATGACTTTACTTTTCCAATCTTTTTAAAAAAAATTTAAATTATTATTTTGTTTTACTTTACTGAGGGGGGCTTTGGGGAAATATTAGGAGTCTAAACCGACCCCTGATATTTCCCTTTTAAAATAGAAAGAGATTGAAGACACCGAGTCCTCAAACTCCTTGCCTGCAGCCCCTGTTATAAATGAACAGGAAGCCTCTATACTGAGTGCCCCTGTTCATTCATACATTGTGGATAGAGTATACTTACTATAACCACAATCATGAATGAATGGGAAGTGCTGTAGATGACTTCCCATTCATTCATAACTAGGACATAGTAAGCACACTATATCCAGTCATTTACAAACACTCACCGATCAGCTTATTGGTGTTTGTGTACCTGCTTTCCATCCGGCTCTCACAGGAGGGGGGCGGGCAGTGGGGGAGGAGAGCTCCACCTCCTGTGACAGATCAGAGCACTCTCCTCCAATCACAGGAGGCGGAGATGAGGTGTGGGAGAAGAGCTCTGCCTCCTGTGACTGATCACAACTGTCACTGCACCATAGCCCTCTCCATCCTAACACAGGAGGCGGACCCGTGAGGTGCAGGAGGAGAGCTTTGCCTCCTGCAACCATGACAGCCGTCACCGCACCGCTCGGCATCCTGACACAGGAGGTGTGGGATGAAAACTCTGCCTCCTGTGACAGATCACAGCTGTCTTTGCCCGGGACCGCTCTCTATCCTGACACAGGAGGCCAAGGCGGAAGGTGAGGGAGGAGAGCTCGGCCTCGTGCAATAATGTCAGCCGTCACCGCACAGTGCCGCTCTCCATCCTGAAAGCTGCTCTCCTTCCCGCTGGGCACCGGGGCTGCATCAGAAGGCACACAGACCGGCACCCAGCGGGGAGAAGAGAAACTGGGATACACTGAATTTTTGGCTGTCGTGGCACTTTCGGCAATTTGCCAAAAGTGCCATTTTCCGCGGCCGAAATTTCGGTGCATCCCTAATTAAACAGCAGTGGCGTCAAGGTCATTATATTTTAAACACTTTGGGAACATGTACTTTGTTAGAAACATTGCTGTACAATCGATTAAATCATTATATGTACATACATTCACAATATATAAAACTTACAGCACCATTGCACTACAGCTTGCTACCTTTGCAAACACACCATCTTTGCGAGCATGCCAAAGCACAGAAATTAAAGCGGATTTCCAGGATAAATCAACACTATCCCCATTTGTTCCTACAGTCCTAATGCAAATAAAAGCAATTCAGGGACCTTCATGATGAAACATGCATTGGCTTTGGAAGACTAGGTAAACAAACAGATGAAACAGAGCTCAAAGTAATTATGGGGATCGTATGTACAAATGTGGGGGGAAGTTTATAAATCATTAGGAAATTTGATCTATAATCTGAGCTAACCTTCGTCTAAAACCTGTAGTTTAGCTCCAACATGGCATGATATTCTGCTATAGAATATCTTTAGAGAATGTAGAATTTGTCACTTTATGACTGAAAGCGGTCTAGACAATGTTGCTTCAAAGCAGCTCTCCACCCTTTGTATTTCACTGTATTATGATTCCCAGATGGAATGAGGTTTTAATGGACAAGGAGCGATACACAACGCTATATACTTTACATTTACCAAAAAGTTCAAATTTGATCCCATTTGTCCAGAGAACATTCCTCTAGTACAGCAGTGGAATATCCAAGTGGTACAGGAGCAGGGGTTTCTTCCATGGTACACGCTCATGTACCAAGAACATAACATTTGTTTACTAGTCAGCTATAAGGGAAAAAATGTACGTGGAAGTTATGAAGTACATGAGTTGCCTATAGATCCTTGGCGGTCACCCTAGGGTGTTTTGGCACATTTGAGGGATCTTAACTGCCTAAAGCTGGGTGTACACACACTTCAAAGTTCGTCTGGTTTTGCTGAACTGACCGAAATTCGATGCATGGGCGACACTTTTCAGCACCTTTCTGGCCGGCATCCCTTTACCAAATGATCAAAAGAGCACGTCGGAAAATTGAGGGCCGAACAGAGCTAGCAGCCAATAAGCTCCCAAAAAAAAAAATTAGGTGCACCCCCAGCTTCTCTTCTCCCCACTGGGCACCAGCTGCAAGCTTTGGTCTGTGTCCCCACTGATCCCCGCCACTTTCCCCGGCCTGTGTCGGCAGAGGAAACACAGCTGCCAACGCCCAGTGGGGAGGAGAGAGTGCTGGGAGGAGAGCTTGGCTTCGGTGCCAGGCGGGAGGGGGCGGAGCAGCCAGGATGGAGAGCATATCAGAAACACTTGGCTATCAGTACTAATCACTCAGTGTGTGTGTAAATACCTGAGGACATAGTGATTACTATGTCCCCAGATATGAATGAACAGGAAGTGCTATCCATCAGTTCCTGATGATTTATGAATGGTGACTTAATGGTGATAGTAAATACTATCTGCTCACTTTATGAATGAACAGGAGCTAAATACAGAAGCTTCCTGTCCATTCATGACAGAGTTGATAATAAATATTTACTATCTCCAGATTGTGAATGAACATAAAAATAAAAAAAAAAATTTTTTTAGAAAGGCTGGGGGAAAAAAATATATATATTATATTTTGACATTTCGGTTTCAGTCTAAAAATTCAATTTTGGTGCATCCCTATTATTTGGATTAACATGGGATGATCTTTTTGTCATAAGGTAGAGCAAACTGCAATGTGTAGCAGCCATTTGGATTTTACTTTACTGTAGTCGCCTGAGGAAAAACATGAAAGATTAGTATTGGGTTACTGCATTTTGTGGTATTGTATTAGAGCACAGTATTAAATAACACGGTTCTTTTTTCTCATCACTCATACCTCTCTGTGGCAGGATATTTGCTATGGGAAAGGGGTATGGAAATGGTCAACTACTTAAAAGAAGGACTGAAGATCAAAACAAAGTAAAATGTCTCTCTTTAATTTTAGATATAGGGGTAAGAATTAACCTCGCCATACACCATTCATTTTTGGGGAATTGAGCCGCTTTTCTTTTCAGCCCGTGGGGATGAATGAGAAAAACTGCTTGATTTCCCCATTCACACTAAACCACATGGATAAGGGAATTCGCCCAACAGGCTTCTGACAGTGATAGGTATGCTGCTGTCAGAATAACCAAACAGTGACCACACCTGCGTGGCTGCAGTCCTCCGTTCAGCCAAGAATTTTCAGATCGGCTCCTTTTCTCAATCAACTTTTGTTGGACAGAGGAGTGACGACAGGGCCAAACACTGTTCAAATTTAGGCCTAGTCCGCAGGACTCGGCCATAATTCAAGCAGCGTATGGCCAGCTTTAGAACTTCCGTTAGGTATTCTAGGTGGAAATATTACCTTGTTAGTTATTGACCGGGACACAAAGTAGGGGGAATTGCTACGGATGGTGAAAGAAACAGTAATGTTACATATGTTTAGCAGAGTTGGGAATGTTTGCAACTTTCGTCAGATTTTTTTTTACCTCTTGTCCCAACCTGAAAGCTTGCCATACACTTCCCGTTTTGGCAACACCTTTGTTTCTGGGTGTCACTATAACAGAAAGTAAGAAAAAAATCCCCCCCTCCACATATACTATACAGCAATACTAATCTCACAGAGGTTTCGTAATCTATTCAAATGTAGAAAAATCTGTTTCATAGACTATTAGAGAACAGAAGAAAAGAAGGGTGATGGGTCACTGCAATTATATCCAGATACATTTTAACTAGGGACGCATCAAAAAGGAATTTTGAGACCGAAAACAAAAAATTGGTCAGGTCGAAACTGAAACCGAAAATGACTTTACTTTTCCAATCTTTTTAAAAAAAATTTAAATTATTATTTTGTTTTACTTTACTGAGGGGGGCTTTGGGGAAATATTAGGAGTCTAAACCGACCCCTGATATTTCCCTTTTAAAATAGAAAGAGATTGAAGACACCGAGTCCTCAAACTCCTTGCCTGCAGCCCCTGTTATAAATGAACAGGAAGCCTCTATACTGAGTGCCCCTGTTCATTCATACATTGTGGATAGAGTATACTTACTATAACCACAATCATGAATGAATGGGAAGTGCTGTAGATGACTTCCCATTCATTCATAACTAGGACATAGTAAGCACACTATATCCAGTCATTTACAAACACTCACCGATCAGCTTATTGGTGTTTGTGTACCTGCTTTCCATCCGGCTCTCACAGGAGGGGGGCGGGCAGTGGGGGAGGAGAGCTCCACCTCCTGTGACAGATCAGAGCACTCTCCTCCAATCACAGGAGGCGGAGATGAGGTGTGGGAGAAGAGCTCTGCCTCCTGTGACTGATCACAACTGTCACTGCACCATAGCCCTCTCCATCCTAACACAGGAGGCGGACCCGTGAGGTGCAGGAGGAGAGCTTTGCCTCCTGCAACCATGACAGCCGTCACCGCACCGCTCGGCATCCTGACACAGGAGGTGTGGGATGAAAACTCTGCCTCCTGTGACAGATCACAGCTGTCTTTGCCCGGGACCGCTCTCTATCCTGACACAGGAGGCCAAGGCGGAAGGTGAGGGAGGAGAGCTCGGCCTCGTGCAATAATGTCAGCCGTCACCGCACAGTGCCGCTCTCCATCCTGAAAGCTGCTCTCCTTCCCGCTGGGCACCGGGGCTGCATCAGAAGGCACACAGACCGGCACCCAGCGGGGAGAAGAGAAACTGGGATACACTGAATTTTTGGCTGTCGTGGCACTTTCGGCAATTTGCCAAAAGTGCCATTTTCCGCGGCCGAAATTTCGGTGCATCCCTAATTAAACAGCAGTGGCGTCAAGGTCATTATATTTTAAACACTTTGGGAACATGTACTTTGTTAGAAACATTGCTGTACAATCGATTAAATCATTATATGTACATACATTCACAATATATAAAACTTACAGCACCATTGCACTACAGCTTGCTACCTTTGCAAACACACCATCTTTGCGAGCATGCCAAAGCACAGAAATTAAAGCGGATTTCCAGGATAAATCAACACTATCCCCATTTGTTCCTACAGTCCTAATGCAAATAAAAGCAATTCAGGGACCTTCATGATGAAACATGCATTGGCTTTGGAAGACTAGGTAAACAAACAGATGAAACAGAGCTCAAAGTAATTATGGGGATCGTATGTACAAATGTGGGGGGAAGTTTATAAATCATTAGGAAATTTGATCTATAATCTGAGCTAACCTTCGTCTAAAACCTGTAGTTTAGCTCCAACATGGCATGATATTCTGCTATAGAATATCTTTAGAGAATGTAGAATTTGTCACTTTATGACTGAAAGCGGTCTAGACAATGTTGCTTCAAAGCAGCTCTCCACCCTTTGTATTTCACTGTATTATGATTCCCAGATGGAATGAGGTTTTAATGGACAAGGAGCGATACACAACGCTATATACTTTACATTTACCAAAAAGTTCAAATTTGATCCCATTTGTCCAGAGAACATTCCTCTAGTACAGCAGTGGAATATCCAAGTGGTACAGGAGCAGGGGTTTCTTCCATGGTACACGCTCATGTACCAAGAACATAACATTTGTTTACTAGTCAGCTATAAGGGAAAAAATGTACGTGGAAGTTATGAAGTACATGAGTTGCCTATAGATCCTTGGCGGTCACCCTAGGGTGTTTTGGCACATTTGAGGGATCTTAACTGCCTAAAGCTGGGTGTACACACACTTCAAAGTTCGTCTGGTTTTGCTGAACTGACCGAAATTCGATGCATGGGCGACACTTTTCAGCACCTTTCTGGCCGGCATCCCTTTACCAAATGATCAAAAGAGCACGTCGGAAAATTGAGGGCCGAACAGAGCTAGCAGCCAATAAGCTGCCAGCTCTGTTCAGATATTCTGAAAGCAGCAGCCTATTACAAAAGGTAACAGCTCGCAAGCATTGATGGGGTATCTGTTCTATTTTCTTTGTTCAGACAGCAGGTTGAATGAAGAAAACAGAAGCGTGTATACCCGACCTATCATTATCGGATAAAAGATATAGCAATGTAAAATGCCGTGTGGACTTTAAATTTGAATGTATTATTAATACTTGGACCTAATTTTAGAAGACATGCATGTAGACATCTAAAAAACTGCTAAGGGTTCACAAAACTTTTCATTTTTAGAACAATTACAAAACCGATACGTACAAGGGGACATATTTTTCTTTATCCTGGAAGATGCAGTGGAGAGAAGCAAAGCACAAAAAAGAAGCACACCTATTAAATATTAGCTGATTTGCAAAAGCACAAAAGTTTATTATAAAGACTAATGGCGCTGGAAAATATTTTAGTGAAACAAAAGGCCATTAAAAAAATAAAAATAAACCTTTAAAAACCAGAACCTTGCACTCCAGTTATATAAAAACAAGCTATTGTGAGCAAGTCGTATTCCCTTATATAAATCACATCCTTTTAACAAGAACCTGCAAAGATACCAAATCCAACAACTGGCTCAAAAAATACACAATGTCACAGGCCTACGGTGTTCATCTCCTAGACTATGCTAAACCTGATGGGCCCCACCTTTTGTAATTAGGGCATACATCCAATAGCTTAGTATACTCCAATCAACAAGACAGATTCATCAGCATTTTCTCAGCCCTGACCCTCAGGGGCCAACAACGATACAGGTTTTTACCAATACTCATGGAGTCACCAGCATAAAGAAATGTGCATATTTGAGTTCAAGAATCGCAGTATTTCACCTATGAAGAAAAATTGCACTTATAACTTTTAGATTGTAAGCCCTCTCGGGCAGGGCCCTCCTTGCCATCTTGTCTTGAATTGTGATTGTAATGTCTTCCTTATATTGTAAAGCGCTGTGCAAACTATTGGTGCTATATAAATCCTGTATAATAATAAATAACCGATTGGGAAAATACTGTCGTAAGAGTTTTAAATCTGTTTTCTGTAAACGAACTGTGCCACAAGCATACTACAAAAAAAGCCACTTAAAATGACACTAAACTCGGGAGTAAAATCCTAAAAATGCATTCAGGTATCCCAACTATGAACCAAACTGTATTTTGTTTGTGTATGAATGCATTTTGAAGGTTTAACTCCTGAGTTTAGTGTCACTTTAAAGCAAACCTGTGGGTTAATCTAATACCACAACTCATAGCAGTAACAGATATTCAGCAGCATAACTTGTCAATATTCTTCTTTCTACAAAATGCAATGCTGTCTCCAGCTACTTTTCAATATTCTTGATTAAGAATGTCCTCATCCCACAATAGGCGGGCAGGACCTAAAGAACTATCAGCAGAGCAGCATACTGGCACGTGGGGGCAGGTTGACTATACAAATTGCAGTTATGTGAATGTTGGTTGAGAAAGGTTTTTGTGTGGAGCTAGAGCTCAAGATTCTGCGTGGCCTCGGGCTCACCATACAATACTGCACAGTAGTGGCGCTAACATTGTATGCAGTATTGAAGACCGCAGCAGGCTGAAGAGGAAAAAGGCCGGAAGACCTCTAGTGACCAGCCAGAAGACCTCTAGTGACCAGCCAGAAGACCTCTAGTGACCAGCCAGAAGACCTCTAGTGACCAGCCAGAAGACCTCTAGTGACCAGCCAGAAGACCTCTAGTGACCAGCCAGAAGACCTCAGGAATAAAAGGTATGTAATAAGGGATTTTAAAAAAAACCACCACAACAGCAGCGGGAGGACGGCTGTTGCTTTCCCTGCAGCAGAGAAACGTCAGGCCACTGACCTGGTTGTATGGTCTGACAAGACTATGTAAATCTCAGAACTTACTGAACACAAATCCTTTAGCAGATAAAACAGCTCTCATATAAATGGATTTTAGCTGTGTATTTAGGTTTTTGCCTTGAGTTCCGCCTTTAATCTCCCCGGAGGCTGATTTTAACCTAAAAAATACTAGGCTAATGTTAAAGGACTATATTATAGTCATTCACGCATTTGTTCTAACAAGCATGCCAAAGCATAAAACATTCTGTGAGTGTCCACAACCAGCAGAAAAACTTGAAGCCCACTCCTCGTTGTGTGCAGGTTCAAAATGAACCGCTAAAAACCAGATTCATACTGCTCCATTTGCTTACAAGATGGCGGGAAGATTAATCAGGAGGGACTGGCAGAAAAGTTTAAATGCCGATTAAAAAAACTAAAAAAAACTACAAAATGATAGACTGAACAGCCTCCATACTGATCCAATAGTGCTATATTTGGTATATAAACACCTTGGTGATATACTGAACATGCTGTTACCACATTATTTTAATACCTGCCATGAGTTCCAAAAAGCCCATACAAAAGCTATGTCAAAAGACTGGTCTGGTTAGACAACTACTGGCCTGATCCCAAACGTATCGCTAACCTACGAGATTACAGTGCATAGGCTCACATTTTAGCTAGCACATGTGTGCAAAAAATTAGCGACCACTATAAAAAAAAAAAAAAAAAAAAAGTGTCAAAACGTGGAAGGAGCACTTTAAAAACAGGACAGCCACACTAATTATGTACATATCTGTACAAAAAGGTGCTTAGGAAGAGCAACAGGTTCCCTACCAAAATCATAGGAGCCATAAGCCCAAAGTATAAATGGCAGCAAGTAAAGTAAAACGCCCAGCCTAAGAAAGTGCAGAAAACAAAGAGCAATTCTAACCCAAAAGGTTTTTATACGGTGTGTCCATTGGAGAGATACTGTGTTGCTGACCACCATCACTGGAACAGGCTGTAAGGGGAAAATACACTCCAATGTGGACACAAACAGCAAAAAAGACCTGACGCTTTCTGCTCTTTCCTCACTTTAATCTAGGTTTTGGCTGGAACGTTGCCTTAAAAGAGGTTATAATTAAAGTTGCACAAGAAATCATTACAAAGATGTGGTGTAGCACACACAAAGAGCTATGCAGAAGCAAAGAGCAAACATAAGCACAGACATTTATAATGCTTGACAAAGTCACAATTTTCATAGCAAGCAATATATCTTTTCGATTCTATTTATCTATTGGTACTTACTCAATGGCTGCTTGTTTCTGTAGTTTTTCCCTCTCCCATGTAGATAAATTAAGATCTCCACCTACAATTAAAAGATTGAGTTGTGAATGATCGACCAGTCTATTCTCAAGTTATGCTTTCAGTATAGTACAGTGTAAAAGGAAAAAACTAAATTGGCAACTCCATTTTATCTCAATCTTTTTTTATACAAGAAGCCCCTTATGTCTTATCATTTCCAACAAAATATACATAATGCACATTCCTAGCCAATCTAATAAAAAATATTGCTTACTTACCTCTAAGCAGGTTCACAAAGTACAGCATTACAACTGCTATAATGGCCACTACAAAACAAAGAAAAAGAAAAAAGTAGTTCTGAATGTAGGGAATAACCAAATATTATTGCTTAAAAGGACAACTCCACTTTAATGAATAGAGCATAATTGCTGCACAAGCCATTTTAGAATGTTATTGGAAATGGCCTTTCCATTTAAAACTGTAGCTGCTATAAATGTTCCAGATCTGTCAAAAAAATGAAATGCTATATGGCAACCTGGAGTCTTTCTGTACACATAGCTAGAAATGTCACTTCCTGCTTCTGTGATTGGCTGGCTGAATTTCCCAGACGTCTGCACTAAGATACAAGAACAATTTTTGGCTTCCGTTGCAATAGGAATTTCATTTTTGGTGAGATACTCCCTAAGAGTTCAAAAAGAAATAAGTTTTTTTCCCCCCATAGTTCACTTTAGGGTCACGGGAGGACATATAGTAACCTTCTCCTGTGACCAAAAGCTCAGTATATAGCAGGCTTTTGCCCGCGATATACTGAGAGCACCGCAGCCGGGACGGATCCCGACAATACTGCCGAGATCCACCCAGCTGCGCGAGTGACAGCTGGCTCTGCCTATTTAGATGCAGAGCCAGCTTTGCCCGCCCCGTCCCCCGTTCATTCCTCCAACCCTCGCCAAAGGATCGAAGAGGGGAGAGAGGAATCCCTGCAGAGAGCCGTGACTGACAGTCACCGCTCACTGCATGGAGATGATCGGGAAGTGAGCGGATCGGCTGCATGCTTCTGCTCACTTCCCGATCGATAGAGCCGACCTGTGACAACTTCTTTGTCACAGGTCTGCTCTATGAGGATGAGTTGAAAGCACTCACCTCATAGTTCTCCTTTAAATTACTACTATTAACATGCCGACACTGCACCTTTCACTATTACAACACAGGAAGCCCACCGGCTGATCATAATGAACCCAGACCCTCCCAATCAGGAATCAGTTTGGAAAGGACATGGTAAAACAAACTTCAATTTCTCCAGAACAGAAACAGGCAGGAAACTACCAAAGTTTATTAAAATACTTACAATGTATATAGATCACCCAGAGAGGATTGATTTGTTTTTTTCCTCCACAAAAGTGGAGTTACCCTTTAAAATTGTCCAACACATAATGGCATTATACCCTACCCAAACAAGTCATATCTTCAGCTGTAAATCCAAGGGTTACACATCTTACAGACCTCTTTATATCAAGGTATCTATAAATGTTCACGCAATTTGACAACATTCAACCAAGATGTCACACAATCTTGAAACAGAATCTAATTAGGAAAATGTGTGAATCTTGATGGAAAACATTTATAAAATTGACCCCCAATGAATGGGACGACTGCTGGAGTACGTTCCTGACACTCATTAGAGCTAAAGTAGTGGCTTGGAAAAGCTGCACAAAGTCTTCAATGTGACCAACTACTACTAGCTATATCATGCCTTGGATAATAAAAATTAAAAAAAAGGAAACTTCACAGAAACACTGATCTAGAACATTTTGCCATCAAGGATTTTGAGGATCAGTAGTTTTATTGTAGTAGCTTGATGCATTGCTAGTCATCTAAACTATTTCATCACAGAGCATATAGTTTATTTAGCACATCATATGATTTAGAACTGTCTTATGCCATCATCCTTTTGGCACACTGCTGCACACCTCTATTGTGCCAAATATTGTCAAACTCATTTGCTAAACCATTATTTGGCACACATTGCAATCTGTCATTTTAACCAAAATGAACTATCATTTGGCGTATGCATGTTTCCGTGCATCAAAGATTTGGCGCATGGAAATAGTTAATCTGGCCCAATGTGTATTTGCACATGGTCAAGCCATCTTTTTTGAGTATGGCCTTTTTTATTTACAATATATCTATTACATCTGGATTTCACATAAACAAAATAACACTTCCACTAGCGAGCTTTAAATTGCATGACTGTCTCCTCTTACAGATGAAATAAAACTCAATTCTAGAGATACTCATCAGGAACAATCAGACCAGACTTTACCCACCAAGATGTGAATGATGAAAGCACGCCAAGGACAGCCAAGACTTACTGCAAATGCAGGCACTGAAAAAGACTTCAAGGAATAAGTAGCCACGGGAATCCAGAATGACACCAGCAACAATGGCAATAATAGCAAGACCAAGATTCTGGATGGATTGCATGCTGCAAGAAACATTTAAATAAAATAAGGAGGTAATACAGGACAGACATGCATGATTTTTAAACCTAAATTATTTTTTTAACAATTACTGGTGCATGTAACCAATTTGGTTTTTCCAAGATATCTAGGGGTACTTCTGCATTAAAAAACAAACTGCCCAAAAACTAGTAAACAACCCAATTTAGGGAGTGGATACTTCCAACAGTGGTTTTGAAACAGATTTAAATGCCAAATTCTCAAATATCAAATTAAAGGTCTTTTTCATAACTCAGTCACCTAACTCCAACAGAGCATGTTGCTTTTTCTCCCATGCTTCTGTGTACACCAGAAACTGAGAGATACAGACTTTAACAGCTCACTCCTCCATTCCCAACCACACTCCGGTTGGAAATCGCCTGTGCCGATTACTGTAATAGTGTTCCCCCTTCCTTTGCATTCCAATGACTCTGCTTGTGTCTGAAAATTGCAGGGACAGTGAGATAAAAGCCATCAATCAGGAGTGTGTCTCCTTTGCAATGTGTGTGGTTAGGAATGTAGAACAGTGAACTGCCAAAGTTCTCATTTTCTGCTGTACACAGAAGCATGGGATAAAATGTTACATTCGCTGTAAGCGTTAGATGACTGAGCTGCACAAAATAAGGTGAGACTTCTTCCTTAAGAGGTCAGAATGACTATGGCCACCATGTGGACCATGAGCAAACAAACAATATCTTGTGTAAAAGAAGGAAAATCATACTTACAATCCATAAGCGGTACCCAGCTGATGTTCAGGAACCACAAATGCTACCATAGGCCACAAAGCACAGGCCAAAAGAGAATAGGAAACGCCCAGTAAGCTCTGTGGGAAAACAGTCATATTTCAGGAAGGCAGAAGACTCCTAAAGCAGATCTTAAATCAGCTCAGATGTCGGAGTTTACAATACTAAAAATAATGAAAGCCGTTTTGATAGAATACTGGTGCAATATACTGTACAATCAGTGATGGTGAACGTTTTTGAACCCGAGTGCCCAAACTGCAACATAAAATCAAATTTATATCAAAGTGCCAACACTGAAAATAAGTTTGGTACTGTGCTTTAGTTTGGGCTCAGGGGTTTAAAAATAGGATTTTGGTACTCACCGTAAAATCCTTTTCTCTCCGTTCATTGAAGGACACAGGGAACAGATCGGAGATCCTGTACTGTAGGTAATATCGCCACCTGCAGGAGAAGGACGCTAGGCACAAAACTAAAGACCAATCACAGCCTAGGGGCGGCCCCTGCCGGTGGCCAAAACCCCCCACCTGCTGACAAGTCTCCAGTTTAGTAACAAGCAGTAAAGGAGTACACCCCATATAGAGGGGCGGGCCCTGTGTCCTTCAATGAACGGAGAGAAAAGGATTTTACGGTGAGTACCAAAATCCTATTTTCTCTCCCGTTCATTGAAGGACACAGGGAACAGATCGGAGATCCTGTACTGTAGGGACGTCACAGAGCAGTACCAAAAAAGAGGGGTGGGCCAACAGAAACAACAAACCCAACTTAAAACAAAAAAATCCCCTCAAACGGCCGCCTGCAACACTTTGCGCCCCAAACCAGCATCCGCAGATGCCAAAACATCCACCTTATAAAACTTGGCAAAGGTGTGAACAGAAGACCAAGTCGCGGCCTTACAGACCTGAGAAACGGAGGCACCATGACGAAAAGCCCAAGATGCCCCAACAGCCCTTGTAGAATGGGCCGTAACAGAAAAAGGAGGCTCACGCCCCTTAATAGCATACGCCTGAGAGACCGTGTCGCGAATCCATCGAGAGATGGTGGCCGACGAGGCAGCCCGGCCCTTCCGAGGGCCATCTGCAACGACAAACAGGGAATCAGATTCATGAAACGCAGCCGTAGCACTCAGATAAACACAGATGGTGCGGACAACGTCCAGACAGTGCAGCGCCTTCTCCTTCCTGTGGACAGGCCGCGGACACAAGGAAGGCAGTCCACCCTGGAATCCCGGGATGGGGGCAGGCCTTCATGCCGAGGGGGGCTTACCCTGGGGCTTGGCGTTCCTGGGCTGCCAGTGGCGTTTGGCGGCCTGGGAAGGCGGCAGTCTGTTGAACTTCCCGCCCTTCTCCGAGGGCGGAGGCGGACGAAAAAGCCGCTTGTGCGCGGAAAAGGAAGGACCCGGCTTCCGCCGTTGTTCCCTAGGCTTTTTAGATTGAGGTAGGAAGGTACTCTTACCGCCCGTCAAATCCTTAATGATCTCATCCAAGGTAGCCCCGAACAGACGCTCCCCCGTAAAGGGGAGCTCCGTCAGAGCCTTCTTGGAAGCCTGGTCAGCCGACCAGCATTTAAGCCAGAGGAGGCGCCGAAGAGTAACC
>NW_017306404.1:139948-145439 GCF_000935625.1 Nanorana parkeri | reverse complement strand
TCCAGGTGCACAGGTACTGCGGAAGACTGGCGCCCCCGACCGCAGCCGCGGCGCCAGAAGCCTGTGGGGAGCACTGTGACTGGGCGGCCGAGACCCCCAGTCATATGCACCCCCCTGGGACGAACCCATAGGCCACCCCGCCAGAGCGGGATCGTCGCAGCCGACCCACCGGAGCGGGCCTGCATGCGATCGTCGGTCGACCCGGGGAGACTGCAAGGATCCGGGACATCCAGCCTGTCGCCCGGACAACGCTAGAAGATTCCACTGAAAAAGATCAGGAAGAAGCAGGTAAGAATACCCGAAAAAAATTCTTAGCTCCTTACTCCTGACGCTAGGCAAAAAACTGGAGACTTGTCAGCAGGTGGGGGGTTTTGGCCACCGGCAGGGGCAGCCCCTAGGCTGTGATTGGTCTTTAGTTTTGTGCCTAGTGTCCTTCTCCTGCAGGTGGCGATATTACCTACAGTACAGGATCTCCGATCTGTTCCCTGTGTCCTTCAATGAACGGGAGAGAAAAAGGTTTAGCATCACTGCCTTAAGGCAAAATAGGCAAACACACATAATCGAAAATTTATACACGCACAGATACAAACGCATATAAATCACACACATAATACAAACTCATAAAACACATCACACACACTCATATCAAACCCGCACATAAAAACCACCCACACACATTAATAAAAACAAACCCATCACACACCCCTATTAAAAAAAAAAACACACACACACACACAATCACACAGATCTAAAAAAACTCACACTCAAAAACTAATTACACACACAATGAAACACCCCACACAGACTAAAACATAATTAAAAGTTAATAATAATAAAGAAAAAAAATTGCCCTCTCTCCTGCTCACCTATTTTGCTGGGAGGGTGCTGCATCTCCAGGGTCCAGTAGGGCACTCAGAGATTATATTGGTGGTCCAGTGGAGGGTCGGTGTGATCTGCATCTCTGGCTGATGCAGACCATGCCAATTGCTCCTTCCTTTCAGCAGAAGCACCATGAGGGAGCAATCAGTATGGTCTGCATCAGCAAGAGATGCAGATCATACTGATCCGCCACGGGGTAATTTTCATTTAATATAATGCCAGTTCGGCAATATATTAAATAGGATCTGGGCACCTTCCAGGTTTAAAGATGGCCACCGCCAGTGAAAAAAAGAAACCGCATAATATGACCCCAAGATCTCTTTGTGTCCTCTTTAGCACGCATGCCAGAGGTGCGCCATCGCTTGCACAAATATGCTGACCTGCCAGAAGCGATCATTATGCATGTAAAATAAAATAAAAGGGGTGGGGGGAACTGACGAAATGGAAATATTTATTTGAAGAGCTTGGCCTAAATTCTAGCAAGATTTATAACAATGTTCCACACCGAATTTACAGATCTGCAACTTTTAAAACAAACTGCCACTTTCAGTATATGTGTGGATCTGAAGAAACTTTGTAAAGATAATCTCAGCCTTTTAATTCCCTGCTCTTTGAAAGCAGTCCTCACAGGTCTAAGCAGGGAAACATTGCCTTGTTTACATTTAGCTGGTTTGCAACTGCAGACAAGGAGTTAGGAACAAGTGCAAGGCATCTGCCCAAATATTATCTTTCCTGCCATACATGTACCTATGCTGCAATTCCCTCATGCAATTATTTACACACCCCTAAATAACGCAGCCCCTCAAGTTCAGTTACAGTATACAGACACACATCACCATATTAGGACTTAAAATAAGGGAGGCATCAGGGATTCCTTGAGAAGCATGGTGCATTCTGTTTTCCACATCAGACGCTCTGGAATCCCATGTAAATGGGAAGCACATAGCTAATCTTATTCAAAAGGCTGTCTGCTTAAACAGTTTGTGATCTCCACTGATTACACAAGTGCACTGCAGCACAAGGGTCATTACTTATGGCTCTGGGCAGTGAAGACATGAAATCAAATTAGTGGAGCAGTTTCATTCACAAGCTGCATGTAAACAATTCAATGTTTACACTAGGCCTGGTCATCTATTACCTTTACTTACTTTGTCTAGGCTTTACATGAGAGTATCAGGTGGTAAAAAGTCAGCTCAGGTCTAAATGTTGCTGCCCCTCAATTACCTGACCTCACATAATGCAGATAGGATACTTATATTTCTCAGCTCAGCACACCAGAAACCAGGATAAATGTTTAGGATACATACAATGCCACCTTGGTCTTGTCAGAGAAATGGTTTTCTAGCTCTCAGAAATTTTCACAGAAATACAAAAATGTTCTAAGGGCCCATCTAGATCTTTCCAGTTTGTTGTGGTGTGGTAATATGCATTTTGTCAAGTCAGGCCACTCATTTAAAAGGGCTACCAACCAAAACAAACCAAGAAAACGCACTATTTTTTCTGGTGCAGTGCAACACAACCCATAGTAGTGCTTTACTGTGCATTGTGGTATGTTTTTATGTCATTTATTTTCAATAGATTCCAGCACACTACGGCAATACACCACAATTGACAGGTCTGACTGGACCCCAAGTATTTACATTACATTCTGCAATGCCTATGGAGGATCAGTGCAAATGGAATTATTTTCTTACCATTTCTCTGTAAGGGCTTCGAGCGGGAAAAACGACATAGTAGCAACTTTTGTTTCCATGCGCACAAAGACAGTAAAAAGAACATTCGGGCAGACATGGTTGGGTCGAAGGTTTATCACAGAGTTTTAGTAACTGTAGACACTTTCAGTTCTATACACTTCAAGGAACACAGTTGATTATGTCAACATTTGTATGCCTAACTGCAGATTTGGAAAAACGTTTGGAGTTCTTCCCAATAATCTGACAAAACCCTTTGTGACTTAAGCCTTGTACTTTTAAACATGCTACTGACAGCTGCAGCAGCAGGGTGCACAATAAGAGAGAAAAAGCTCTTACCATGGCTATCCAAGGATTCCAGAAAGTAAAGGCCAACATAAGGTGAGCAGCAAGGGTGGACACCACAGCACACATGACCCAAATTATGTTCTTCCCAATCCGGTCAACCACAAATCCAAAAAAAGGCGACAGTGGTGCTGAGATTATGTAGACTACACTGTTAACAGCAGAGAAGCATTGATTATGGATATTGCAATAACCTACTGCTAATATTTTCAATTCAAAACATTAACATACCTGTTTATTGCACCTGCTTGCAAGGGTGAGAACTGAAATTTCTCAATGAAGAAAACTCTAGTTGTGAAGGAAACAAATTAAAAGTCAGTGAAAAAGGACACCACCACTCATATTTGCATGCCTAAACACATCAGCCCCATCCAAAATGCCGGGTGCTTGCTGACAAACGCCACGGCGGTTACCAGTAACCCAATGTATGTAAAGCTGCACTCAACAGCCAGGAACTCAATGTCAAAAGGTTTATTCCCAGGAATCTACAATGTGCAAGCATGACAAGATCCACAGGCTCCGACATGTTTCGCCAAAATAGGCTTAATCATAGAGCTAGAGATTTTCATAAATTGGTTTACTAATTAAAAGTCAAATTCTACAAATATGTAGCGTATGCGTGGATAGATTGGATAGATTGGATAAGTACCGGAACAAGGATAAGGATGAAAGCCTTGGAGCTTTTAACTATAAAAACCAGAGTCAGAAATAGCAGTTGTCACACTTTTGTCTACCATGAAAGGTTCCCTTTAAAACGCTGTGGGAAAAATTCCAAACTATTAACGAGATTAAACCAAATCATCTATTTTTGGTCAGGTCATGTGCTAGCTGGCCAGGCCTGTTCTGAGGAAGCGTTGAACACTTTGTACCAATTAAACCGAGTAGAGGGATAAATCATATTAAATATCAGAATGCCAAAACCAGTATGTAATTCATAGAACATGACTAGTACATGTGCACTTACTTGCCAAGACCAATGAAGGGAAACACAGCAACATAGTAACAAACACATACTAAAAATATCAGCCAGAGACTGAGGGAAAAGTCCTTGACGTCAGTCAGTTTGATGACTTCACCTAGAATAAAAAGACAAAAAGAGACAAATGCAGGTTGATCATGAGAGAACTACTGAATGCAGGCAGCAGAACTGTTATCATGGTGGTCTCTGACAAACAGCTCAACTCCGTACTTTAAGAATCACTAAAAACCCTATACAAAGTAATCCTCTGCACTGTTTGACTTGCAAATTACTTTACAAAGTGAAACATAATTACAGAAACTTCACCTACTTTTCATTGTATAGACTACAAATGTACATACCAGTTTTTCCTTGTTCTTTATCGAGTATTTTTTCTGCTCTCTTATCCAGATATCCAAGTACAAGGGCACAGACCAATGAGAACACGCATGTTATTCCACCTGAAATAGAGGAAGGAAAGACAGGAATGAAACACAGCAATAAGAACAACACTGTTGGCAACGGTCTTTTTGCTGCTTAAAATAAATCCCACAGGGTGCTTACAGGGTAAAGGTGCCCATATACCTGCCGATTATCGTACGATAATCGCAGGTGATCCCGCGATCGTACGATAATAGGCAGGTGTATAGGCAACGTGCGACCTCGTCTACTGTAAGGTTGTTTTGCTTGCTCATCTACTGTAAGGTCACACGACATTTGTCTTCCGAGCACACTTGAAAACAGTTAGTGGCGTGCTCGGGAGACGAATGCCGCACGGAGTCGTGCAATGGTTGTAAGGTGTATGGCCAGCTTAACAATCAATAGATATGACTAAGGCCGAGGAGGGCAGAAACACGCCAGCGGTTATTTTGTGTGCAGATGCATGTGTAATGGAGTTTGGTTCTCTTTCAACGAGCATCGTGTGCCGGTTTTGCAGTTTTTGAGACAATTACTCCAGGAGAGTTTTATCCATGCACCACATGTGGATTACAAAGACGCATGAAAGGGGTGAGATGTGTGTTTTGTGTTTTTAGATTTCAATAAAACATTGTATTGTCCCCTGCCAAAGTCTCCGCTTGTTACAGTGTCACCGAATGAAACTATGTAACACTTTGGTTTATATAGTATATATTAGGGATGCAATGATACTGATACTAGTATTGGTGACAATACCGAGTATTTGGGCGAGTACTCATACTCACCCAAATGCTCCGAGACTTACCCACGATACCGGAGCTTCTGGTCAGAGTGAGATGTGCTCTGACCTGCAGTGCCGCAAGTGAACATGGAAGCGGCTTTCCAGCCAATTAGCACTGAGCCGGCTTCCCGGCCAATCAGAAAGCCGGGCAGCGGGTAATCTGGTGCAGAAAAATGCCAGTCACCACAAATAGTGTAGTGTACAGAGCCCTTAACCCTTTCACTGCCAAGGACGTACGTCGTACGGAGCTACAAAAGTGCTTCCAGCTGGCCAGCTCAGTACGTCGTACGGACCTGGCATTTACAGTTCTACTATAAGCTGATGGTCGCTTTAGCGACCATCAGCTTATAGTAGAACTGTTCAGCAGACTGTCCCCTTTAAATTAATAGCTGTCATCAGCGGCTCACAAGCCGCTGATGA